>NC_135724.1:60192175-60492175 GCF_964656455.1 Halichoerus grypus
AAGTGTGTGCTCAACATTCAACAACTGGCTGTTGAGAAAGCCAGATACCTAGAATGTTCCTGATACATTAGAGGAGAGGAGGAGCTACAGGTCACTGGGCTATTTCCAATGCACTGAAAATTGTGCATGTGATTCTGGATAACTTCTCCTAAAAGACAAAAGTATGGCACATAATTTTGTGAGTAACCTTCAATTCTGGCATAATAAGTAACTGAATTCATTGGAAACAATTCCTACTCTAAGCTGCTAAATGGCTCAGAAGCCAGATCAACTGGATGTTGGCTACTTACCTGACAGCTATATTGGATATTTTACCTCCTAATTTGTATTTCATTTTAAATCTAGTTCCAAAAGAATGCTCTATAGAAGTTTACAAAATTTACTATTAATATTAATTTGAAATAACAAATTATAAAACTACAATAATTCGAACTGTGTAGTATGGACACATAAAAAACAGATCAATGGAACACACTAAGAAATTAAGAAATAGGTCTAGATCCACATAGGAATTTGGTATATCGTAAGGTTGGCATTTCAATCAGTGGAGGAAAAATAGTTTATTCAATAAATATTTTGAGACAACTATCTAGAAAAAAATAAGTTAAATCTTTCTGCTGTAAACTAGGATAAGTTCCAGATGGATCAAAAATACATTTTTGGGGACGCCTGGGTGGCTCAGTCGGTTAAGCGGCTGCCTTCGGCCCAGGTCATGATCCCAGGGTTCTGGGATCGAGTCCCACATCGGGCTCCTTGCTCAGCAGGGAGCCTGCTTCTCCCTCTCTCTCCCTCTGCTTGTGCTCTCTCTGTCAAATAAATAAAATCTTAAAAAAAAAAAATACATTTTTGGGAAAAAAATGGAATATTCAGGTTGTAGTGGAAATCCTGGGGCAATTTGTTTTTGTAATATTCTTAAAAAGGGAAGAACTTTCTACATATGATATGAAATTCAGAATCTGTATCCTGGGTAATAAGGAATTTGGCTGGTCTTTGCCTCTGATTCCTGCGAAGTAAACTCTAAATCCTTGGAGATTCCCTGGTGATAAGAATGTCTCTCATTCATGGTGGACCCTGAGGGTTTATAGGAGGGCATGACTCAGAAGGGGGCTGGTTACAGGAAGACCGGCCAGTGATTAGAGGGCTGGGCTTTGAGCCATGTGATATCAACCCAACCTCCAGGGAAGGGACAGGTGAGCTAGAGGTAGAGTTCAATCAAGTCGCCAATGATTCAATTAATAGTGAAACTCCAATTAAGAACACTGGACAGGAGGTCCTCCGTGGCTCAGTCAGTTAAGCACCCGACTCTTGGTTTTGGCCCAGGTCATGATTTCAGGGTCATGAGATAGAGCCCTGCATTGGGCTCCATGCTCGGCAGGGAGTCTGCTGGAGGTTCTCCCTCTCTCTCAAATAAATAAATGAATCTTTAAAGAAAAAAAAGCACACTGGACATCAACATTCAGGTGGGCATCCCCAGTTGCTAATACTCTGCATAGTGTTACATATTGATGTGCCAGGAGGGTGATGCATCCTGACTCCACAGGGACAGGACACCAGAACCTTTGCATTTGGGACCCTCCCAGACTTCACCCTAGGTGTCTCTCTTTTTTGGCTGGTTCTAATTTGTATCCTTTTTGCTATAATAGAACTGAAATTATAAAACTGGACAGCACTTTCCTGACTTCTGTGAGATGTTCTGGTGAATTATTGAACCGGCAAGGGTAGTGGGAATCCCCAAACTTGCAGCCCCTTGGTCAGAACTGCAGCCCAGTGGTCCTGGGGAGCCTGAACTTGAGGCTGGTGTCTGAAGTGAGGGCAGTCTTGTGGAGGGTGGTACCCGTACCTACAAAGTTTGGCCTACCTCTGTGTAGTTGGAATCAGAAGTCATTGTAACATTAAAAGAGGAAATAATAGATCTAATTATATTAAAAAATGTTTTGACATGACCTCCTCAGAAGCACTATAAAAAAGCCAAAATAAATGGGAAATGCTTGCCACCCATGTCACTGAAAATGACTAATTTTTTTAACAAATAAAGAATATCTTCCATATAAAAAAAAACCTTGTAGGAAAAGAAGCTTAACCAAAAAATGAAATACAAATGCCCTTTAAATTTATGAAAAGATGCTCAACATCACTAATAATGAGAGAAATGCAAGATGATAATTTCCAATGCAGGACTTTTTATGACCAGATTGGTAAAGATCAAAAGGTTGGAAATGGACTGTGGAGGGAGTGGAGCGCAAACTACTCTCAGTCCTTTTAACGGACACGTAAATCTCTATACCTCTAGGAAGGACAATCTGTCAATGACTGTAAAAATATTACTACACATGCCTTTAAGCCCCTTGATACTGATGTAGGCTGGCTGGGTCTGAGGACCCAGAGGGGGGCCCGCAAGACCAGCCAAGAAAGTGCTTGGCTTCATGCAGATAGAAATCAGACAAAAATCAAGAGGAAGCGAGAGAAGAGTCCATTGAACACAGAAAGTGTGGATACAGAGTGTTCAGGAGACTCAGAAAGGAAAGAGGAGTGAGTCTCATCTTTGCTTGGCGTCTGGGGTTTTTGTTTGTGGTCCAGTGTGTGTGTCCTCTCAGGCATCCAGGAACAAAGACCAGTGTTTAGGTGACCTCCATAAGTCATCCATGCCCTGGAGCCAGGGGTCTTGGTGAGTCAGTGGTCTTGGAAAACACTCATGATGACCACACCCAGTCACTCCTCAGATGTTACCTACTGAGCTGGAACACTCCAAAAAGATCATGAACTCCTTGACCTTTACAAGGAGGTCATTCATTATCTGTTTTGTAAGGCATGTGTAAGGGGAAGGGGGGTGTAGTTCCTAGCAAGAATAGAGGCAGCAGAAAAGCAGTTTTTCATGTGGTTCTTTCAGTTTCCCTGTCTCAATACCACTTCCAGAAATTGATTGTAGGGATATACTTGTCCACGTGTGAAATTATTTATGTACAAGATTATTTATTTATTTATCTACAGTGTTGTTTTTAATAACAAAATATTGGAAATAATCTAAGTGTTCATCAATGGGAGAGTGGTCAGACAAATTATGCTAAATCCATATAATAAAAAGAACCCATATATTTATACCATAAAATGAAGCAGGAAGCTTTTATATACTTGTTTACCATACAGTAAGTGAAAAGGAAGGCATGGCAAAGTGGGCATTGTGTGCTAGCAGTTTGTAAAAGGAGTGGGTGTTTTGGTTTGCTAGGACCACCATAAGGAATACCACACCTGGGTGGCTGAAACAACAGAAACTTTCTCACAGTTCTGGAGGCTAGAAATATGAGATCAATTCAGGTTTGGTTTCTTCTGAACCTCTCTCCTTGGTTTGTAGCTCTCCCTCGGTCTTCACATGGTCTTCCCTATGTGTGTGTCTGGGTCCTAATTTCCTCTTCCTATAAGGACAACTTTCGTTGGGGATTAGGGCCCACCCACAGTACCTCATTTCAGCCTAATCACCTTCTTTAAAGGCCTTATCTCCAAATAGAGTCTCATTCTGAGATACATATGATATGGGGGTGGGGTGGGGAGATACAATTCAGGGGAGCAAAGAAAGATACAGATATAGATACATGTTTGTATGTGCATAAAATATCTATGGAGTACACACAAGAAAGGAAATTAATATTATTTGTCTCCAAGGAAGGGGTTGGGATGGCTACAGGTTAGGGAAGCAGGGGGATGTTTCATGTTATTCCCTTTAGAACCTTCTGAATTTTGTATCATTGCTTTTGCTATGTATCAAAAGAATATTCAAATTTTTAAAAATTTAAATCAAGAAGTTGAATTGGCATCTAGGACTCCAGACTATATCTAGCATTTAACAGGAAGATTGTTTCTGTGCTGATGAAGTAACTAGTCCTTACATTCTTCAAGGACAATAATCACCTGCTTGGCACTTACATAATGGAAATAAAGCTACTATAAGCCAATGTTGTCACAAGATGAATGCTTCCTACTTCAAAAGTAAGCATCTGAACATTTATCTATTTTCAGAGTCCAATTTTCTGTGACAACAGCATTTTCCCATGGCTAACTTCAATGTATAGGCTAATGCGTTTGGAGCTGACAACTCTTTCACAAACTGTATGTATATAACATAATGATGTATGTTCACTTAGGCTAAGATAAGTGTAATTGAACAACATTTTTATGTTAGCCATAGCTGAAATAACATGACCTATATTGTCATAAGATGGGGAAATAAAGCTGTGCCTTAATAAATCTAAGTGTTAAGAATAAATTTGCTGATATCTCTTGAGAAGTTGAAAAGATCTAGAGTATAGACAATAGGACTGGTAATACTACACCCCGGGGTATTTTGAGGGATAATCATAGTAAGTAGTAAAGTGGTGCAGTTGTTCAGTGCTATATATTCACAAGGTGCTTTTGTGCATTATTCACTTAATGCCTTCCAACTACTCTTTGAAGGCTAGATTTTGAATCAGATCTTATAGATGAAAAATGTGAAGCAGTGTAGCAAGAAAATGGTCAGCATCAATCCTGAGTCTTTGCGCAATTAAAGGCTGCTTGGTATTTGTATTTAGAAATATTGTCAGAAATTGGTACAACCTCAAGTTGGCCAATGGATCTCTCCAAGTGCCAAGAAAATGTCATTCAGGGACCAAAACATGATGTAAAAAGCACACAAGTGAAAACAAAATCTATACAGTACATGATCACTTATTTATTGAGTGAATAGTAGTGATAATTATGGTATGCAAAGTATTTTCACATACCTTGTCTCATTTTATTCTTACCATGGGAAATGTGTAAGACAATTCTTATCACAAACCCTCAAAGAAACATTATATTAATATTAAAAGGTCTTTAATAATGTGAAGCTTGTCTTATTTTCTGCCTATGCTACTGAATGCTCCAATACATGACCACAGATGACTCTAAAACCCTACAAACCACAAAACCTAAGTATGTGATAGAACTGTAATGACAGAGCAGTAACTGAACATGAAAAGCTTTTCTTTTCCCAAAGAATTAAATATTCAGCAATCAACACTATAAAGCATTGCAAGGCAGGTATAGCCTCTCTCCAAGGTCCTGAGGAGGGTCCTAGCCCACAGTCAGAGCGTGGCATAACGGGCTGATTTGCATTCAAGAATATTCTTTCCTCAGCTTTGGTTAGCAGTTTAAAGAACCGATAGGCTAGTGAAGCAAAAGCAAAAATGAACTTTTGGGACTTCATCAAGATAAAAAGCTTCTGCACAGCAAAGGAAACAGTCAACAAAACAAAGAGGCAACCCACAAAATGGGAGAAGATATTTGCAAATGACACTACAGATAAAGGGCTGGTATCCAAGATCTATAAAGAACTTCTCAAACTCAACACCCAAAAAACAAATAATCAAGTCAAAAAGTGGGCAGAAGATATGAAAAGACACTTCTCTGAAGAAAACATACAAATGGCTAACAGACACATGAAAAATGTTCATCATCATTAGCCATCAGGGAATCAAAATCACACTGAGATACCATCTTACACCAGTTAGAATGGCCAAAATGGACAAGGCAAGAAACAACAGATGTTGAAGAGGTTGTGGAGAAAGGGGAACCCTCTTACACTGTTGGTGGGAATGCAAGTTGGTACGGCCACTTTGGAAAACAGTGTGGAGGTTCCTCAAAAAATTAAAAATAGAGCTACCCTATGACCCAGCAATTGCACTCCTGGGTATTTACCCCAAAGACACAGATGTAGTGAAAAGAAGGGCCATATGCACCCCAATGTTCATAGCAGCTATGTCCACAATAGCCAAACTGTGGAAAGAGCCGAGATGCCCTTCAACAGATGATAGATAAAGAAGATGTGGTCCGTATATACAATGGAATATTACTTAGCCATCAGAAAGGATGAATGCCCAACTTTTTGGCATTCATCAACATGGATGGGATTGGAGGAGATTATGCTAAGTGAAATAAGCCAAGCAGAGAAAGTCAATTATCATGTGGTTTCTCTTATTTGTGGAACATAAGGAATAGCATGGAGGACATTAGGAGAAGGAAGGGAAAAATGAAGGGTGGGAAATCGGAGGGAGAGACAAACCATGGGAGACTATGGACTCTGAGAAACAAACTGAGGGTTTTAGAGGGAAGGGGGTGGGAGGATGAGTTAGCCTGGTGACATACTGCATGGAACACTGGATGTTATACGAAAACAATGAATTGTAGATCAATACATTACTAATGATGTATTGTATGGTGACTAACATAAAAAAAAAAATGAACCGATTGCAATTGTAACAGCAGGAATTCACTTGAGTTGCCTATGGACTAGCCAGCTCAATCATGACCATGGTTGACTGTAGCCCCAGCTGAAATGATAAGGAGCAGAAAGACCAGAAAGATAATAAAACAGTTGTTGTTTTAAACCACTGAGTTGGGGTGGGGTGGGGGGTTGTAAGCCAGCAAGAGATAACTGAGACACTGACCCAGACCAATTCCATCAGAAATGGCACATCTGCCTATGTCCACTAATTTGGCAAATTCTGCTTATCTACTCAGAAGTAACCATCTCCCCTGCCACCTCCAGTCTCCTGTGCTCTTCCTAGCGAACACTGCACCACCATCCACAGGCGTGCCCAGTCCAGCAGCCCCATGGATGGGGAGAGGAAAACTCACTAGATTTTCAGCTGGGATCCTGGTGCCATTCCCTCCCCAGTCCTGAGCCCACGCCTGGTAGTAGTGCTCGCTCAGAAACCACTGAACGAATGAATAAAGGAATATATGCAGTTCCACAGACTGCTGTGTGTTCCCACATTCCATTCTCCAGGCTGCCTCTTTTGTCCCTAACACTACAGCGCCACTCGTATGTAACTGATTAGCGTAACCCTTGATCCCAAGACTAAACTAGAAGTCACCTTTTCTAAAGCATGCCCCAGCTACCCCACCCCCAGCCCAGTAATTAAAGCCCTTCCTCTATGTGCCCATGACAGTCATGCATAAGGATTGGCATCAGGACACACAAAGACAGGATAGAAACCCTGCCTCTGCTGTATGTAGGGGCTAAAATCTCTTTAACGTGTCTTCTAATGTTTGTCTCGGTCCTCACCATGCTTGTTTGTTTCCCTGCAGGCTTTCCGCCCTTGAAGTTCAGCCATGAGGGTTTTCACTCAACAAAAATGAATAAGTAGGGGCTGCCTGGACCAAAGAGATCCTCGGTCTACACTGAGCCTCAAGGGTGACTTTCTGGAGTCTGGACTCAAACAATTCAGACTTTTGGAAAGAGAAAGAGTTTTCTAAATTCCAAAAAGTCTGCTTACAGATGAATAGCCAGGCTTGGCTGACTAATGAGACAGTTTGGGGTCCAGATAGTCCCAGGTGACTTTTGGGGGAGCCTTGTAGGGAGTTGCTGTTTGGGAGCCATTGGCTGCCAGATGAGAATGGGCTGACCAGGAAGCAGGAGAGCAGGATGCTCTCACTACTCCCAGGGTCAGAGCAGGTCAGGGCTGAGACGCACAAGACCCGCAGCACCAGCCCAAGCTGAGGTGGGGAAAAGTTGGTTGGGGACGATGGGAGGAGACAGGATGAAGGCTTGGGGTAGGGAGTGGAGAGAGTTGTATAGACCCTAGATTCTGAGTGTGCTTAGAAACCAGATCTTAAATCAGATCAGCTATAGACACTTCAGCATCAGGGCCTGTGCAGCTACCAAAGAATCAGGACCACTCTGGGAAAACAGCCCAGAGAAGGAGTTGAACTTCAAATTACTATTTTAAACTGAGAAGTGCTGGAAGAGGTGGAGGGACATGCTTAAGTGTGTGCTACAATCAATGGGATCCAGTACTCATCCAGTACTAGCAATTCTCATTCACAGATGACAGAGTAGCACTGGTTTCCTACATCTGATGTAGTGTGTAAATTTCGACTCTAACTACACACAGCCAGGCCGGGTGAACTTGACCAGGTGGTTAACCTCTTCAGGCTTAGCTTCTTCATCTGTAAAGTGAGGAGATAATGCACCCATGCCGTAGCCATGTGGTGAGGACGAAAGGACCTAAGACCTTCTAGGAACAGTGCTGGAACAAGAGTCAGCCCTGCAAATGGGGCAGGTGATACATTGCCCTCTGGGATAACACCACTAAATTCCCATGGCTGACTGCCCTGTCATGCTGTCTAGGCATCCAGCTCACTTGTCCCTGGGCAACTCAAAGACAAGAACTCTGTCTCACTCACTTTCGTGTCTTTGGCACTGAGCACAGTGCCGGGCATGTTTGTTGAATGAAGTTATCCTGAAAGATAAAGATAAGCAGGCTTAAGGCTGGGGCCTCCAGAAGGACTGGCAGGCAGCTGAAAGAACAGGCTCCAGGGACTCGTGCTGGCTCCCTGCCTTCTTGAGCCTGCCTCCGTCCCTGAGGAGTGAGGCCGGACTGCCCCTACCGTGCTGGGAACTGCCGACAGAAACCAGGAGTCTGGTGCTGAGGGTCATGGCGGTCAAGATAGACCTAAGCCACTTCTGTTCACAAAGACTGTCAGATGTTAATGGCATGAGGACGCTGGCCATCTGCCATTCGAACCCGAACAGCTGCCTAGCAGGGAGAGATGTACCGCCTATTTACCGAGAGCCTGAAGGGGAAGCTTAAGGTCTAAGAAATGAGTGAGTGAAGAGCTGGGCAGTAAGGAGCAATGGGGATTAGCTTGACTGATGAGAATAACTAATGAAACTGTGCATTTACTCTGTGCCGGGCAGGATGCCCAGACCTTCTCTGAGCTATCTCTTCAAATCTCGACAACAACCCTCCAAAGAAGGTATTCTTAATCCCAATTTACAATTGGGAAAATGAAAGTCACAGAGTTCAAATAATTTTCCCAGGGACACAGCTAGCAAGAGGTGGGCAGTCTGAACCCTGGGGGGCACCACACGATCTCACACACAAAGCCCTGGGACATCCCCAGTTGGGGCCTAATCCTGCATCTCATCTTTCTAACTAGACCAGAAATTGCTACATCTCTCTGTATAACTTCCCCTCCCTGCACCTGTGCAAATGTCTCTGGCGCAATTAGATTACAGAGGGAGGAGGTGTGCTGCCCGGACCCCAGGCCCAGCTCCACAGCTCTCTGACCTGAGTTTGCCTCTCTGCCAAGTGCAGTTAGTTGACCCTTAAGAATCTCCAGCTCCAACCGTCTCCGATTCAGAATTGCTGCCCCAAATGATCCCCTTCACAGGACTGTACCCAGCCTATGTAGAACTTATCAACCCCAACAAGGTTCTGTTTAAAAAGGTCACACTAGAAATGTGTCCTTAGAACTAAGTATGCATGATGAATGGTAGAGAAATATGAAAATAAACATGGATGCCTCAAGTGCAGTAACCTCAAAACTGGTTACGAACATCACAAAAACTCAGCAAGGAAGGTACCAGCAGTCTAACTGGCAGAGCCAGAGGCTGCGATTCACACAGAGAGGGACAGGTGCACCTTGAAAGTGTGTTCCCCTGTTAGCAGTCTCTCCCCCTGATGGCTCAGCCTCCACGCAGAATTCTCGGGAAATCTCTTCACTAAGTAGCCCAGACAAATGGCATCAACTCTATCTGTTACATACACACTCTAGTCCACAGGGCAACATAATATAGGGGAGATTTATTAAGGGAATAAGACATCCAAAACCTACAGATCTTATGACAAGTAAACCATACCCTCTGCTAAGTTCAGCACACATTTCTCGCGAGCATGTCATGTACTGTCTGAGATTCCGGTGCCATGGTGGAGAAGCTGTCTCCTAAGCAGCTTGCTCAGTCTGCAGCCCCTGGGGCCTCTGTTGACATCAGCACACAACATTGGTACTCAAATCAATGTCTTTAACACCTAGCTCCAAAATGAACAAGACCCTAAGGAAATTAAGCAGCCCAATTTCCACTTTACAATCTACTTTATGCTCTGGAACAAACCAGACTGCCTGGTCAAATTCTTAGATTTTTAGCAGAGCAACAAGAATTTCTGAGACTTCCCAGCTTCTAAAGAACCCGTGGAAATGATGCAGCAACCCAGAAGTAGAGGGTGACTATGAAGGACATCTTGGTAACTCAAGGGTCTGGGCACCAGACCTCATCCTCTCCTCCTGACAGGTTAACAACCTGCTTGAACCAAGGCCAGTTCTCCTGCATCATCACCCAGGCGCTGTGGGCTGTCGGCAAGTTCTGAGCCCCTGACAGCACCTGTCTGGTGAGCTGGGCTGATGCGTCAGCTGCTCTCTTGTCCCTCCTCCTGAGCACAGGGGACAGGCTTCCCCACCCCCATTCCTTCCAATCCATGTCCTCCTCCTTCCCACACCCCAACACACACACACACACACACGCACACACACGCACACACCACACACTACTGTGGAGTGACAAATGAACAATCAATTTAATTTCACTGCACTCAACAAGGACACGCACCAGATGGAAGGCCACAGAAAGTGCTGAGCGCCTTGGAAGGGGACGGGTGGGCTGTTTCGGGGGCTGTCACCATAACAACAGGAAAAGCCCTGCTGAAGTTTCTATTCTAGGGCTGCCACTAATTACTATGAAGGTTTCATTGGGGCCTGTGATCAGCTATCCCCAAAGCAGCCTGTTTTGGCAGATGGCTTGTTTTCTTCTTTCTAGAAAGTTAGCCAAAGACCACAATTATGTTTGGTTGTTTTATTCTTTTTTAAAACACTGATGGGCTTTAGAATGCTTTGTTTTTATATTGTACTCTAAGAGCTCAGAAGCTTCAAGATTCTGTCCAAACAAACAGCAATCTGTGGAAATGAAAGGCAGACCCAGGTGCATTAATTTAGTGTTTGAACGTGTTTGGGGTGGGGCGGGGAGGCCACTTAGGCACCTAAATGATTAGAAATACTTAATATACTTAATACGTTTCTCTATTGACCCCTCTGACAAGTAGACCAATTATGAGACTATTTTTTCAAAGTTAGGCTTTCCCTATTTATATATGAAAAGCTTTACTAAGATTAACCCCAGAAAAGCTTAGGGTTGACATGAGGCCCCCCTTCAAACCAATGCAGGATTGGGTGGGTTGGGTCCGGCTCTGGGGGAAACAGTGAGGCCAAGTTTCATCAGGGATGACACTTCAATCTATTTTTAAAGCTCTATTGACATGAATTATGTTCCATAAAAGTCTGAGGCAGCTTACAAAAAAAAAAATACATGTGACATTTAAAGATTAGTAAATATTTAAGGGAAGTGATGTCAGAAAAGCAGTGGGCATGAAAATAATAAAACCAGTATGAGAGTAGTGCAAAGAAATGCACGCCATCTAGCTCTGCATACCTGGTGCAGGGAAAAAATGCTATTGCAAGGGGCGCCTGGGTGGCTTAGTCGGTTAAGCGTCTGCCTTCAGCTCGGGTCACGATCCCAGGCTCCTGGGATCGAGTCCCTCATTGGGCTCCCTGCTCCACGGGAAGCCTGCTTCTCCCTCTGCCTCTGTTTCCCTCTCTCTCTGTCTCTCATGAATAAATAAATAAAATACTTTTTAAAAAGTGCTATTGCAAGATAGCAATTTCTTCTGGAAGCTAAAGCAAACCAGACATTCACAAGAAGCACAGCTTCGCCTGATACTGAGACTGCAGGGAGATGCCTCCCTCACCTCCTCATGAAGAGGCACTGTTGAAGAAAAAATTATTCATGGCCAGGCCGACCTTGTTCAGAGAACTCTGGTGACAGGTGTAAGGACACTGCAGTGGGGTTTGTAGTCTGGGGAGAGGTTGGGCTCAACTCCAAGTACAAGGAAAAGGGGGAATTCATAGCCAAGGAGTGGGTGGGGTGAGGGGGGGCAGGGTCAGTGGGTGGAAATTACAAAGAGGAAACATCAGGGATAAGGGGGGATTCTCGCTGAAGAGGCCAGGTTGATCAGCCATCACCTGGGAGACACTGGGGGTAAGGGAGCCCATCAGATATCAAGGGTGATCAGATATCGGGGGGAGGGGATTCTTTCTAAACTTACCAGGACTCATCTGGATTTGTCAGACTTACCAGGATTCTTGCTAAAACTGGATACTATGGAGACAAACACAGAAGCCCAAAAGTTGAGGCCTGGCTGAGAAAGAGCTGAAAGGAGTCTGATTAGAGTTTGTCAAGGAGGGAATCTTTGTTGGGGGCTCATGACTGCCCTCCACTTGCAGTGGTCTCTCTGCAGGCTACACGTGTCTCAGAAAGCTAGCTCTTACCTGAGGCAGCCAGACTCTCTGACTCAAGTGCACAGCCCTTAGGTGGCTGAACACCTGGAAGAACCTTCTGACAGGAACTGTCGTCCACAATGAGGTCTATTTGTCCCTACGGGTAAGCAGTTCTGAATGGGGGAGGGGCGGAGAATCACTGCCTCACGGAGTCAGGACCAAGGAAGCGTCGTTTTAAAAGCATATTCATCCAGTCCCATCCATGTTGATATAAAAGTTGGGTATTCATCCTTTCTGATGGCTGAGTAATATTCCATTGTATATATGGACTGGAGGAGATTATGCTAAGTGAAGTAAGTCAAGCAGAGAAAGTCAATTATCATATGATTTCACTTATTTGTGGAACATAAGGAATAGCATGGAGGATATTAGGAGAAGGAAGGGAAAAATGAAGGTGGGGGGGATCTGAGGGGAAGACGAACCATGGGAGACTATGGACTCTGAGAAACAAACTGAGGGTTTTAGAGGGGAGGGGAATGGGGGGATGGGTTAGCCCGGTGATGGGTATTAAGGAGGGCACGTACTGCATGAAGCACTGGGTGTTATAGGAAAACAATGAATCATGGAACACTACATCAAAAACTAATGATGTATTATATGGTGACTAGCATAACATAATAAAATTAAATTACATTTAAAAAATAAAATGAAAAAATAAAAGCATATTTGTTATTATCATATAATGTTCTAGTTAAAGCCAGCAAAAAATATTGTTAAAATAGGAATAAAAGAAATGAGTCAAGAACAACCTTCTAGGCTCTGGAAATACCCAGAAGACAGTAATTCTCAGTCAGGGGGTATGATAGCATCTTCAGGATATGTGAAAGTTCTCTGTTAATCACAAGGGTGGGAAATCAAAAGCAATGAGGTAGACTGTTGATTGAATAATTTACTAGAGAAAGTACAGCATATCGAACAGAAGCTACACTTCTCAATGCTAGAAAGTGCTCTACCAAGTGTGCCATTAAATCCAGTAGTAGCACACATTCTAAAATTCATATGGAATCGCAAGGAAGCTCGAAAAGCCAAGACAGTCTTGAAAAAGAAGAACAAAGTTGGAGGACTCACACCTCCTGATCTGAAAATCTACTACAAAGCTATAGTAATCTAAAAGAGGTGTGGCACCGGGCATAAGGACAGCCATATAGACCAAAGGCATAGAACAGAGAGCCCAGAAATAAACCTTTGCGTTTATGACCAAATGATTTTGACAAGGGTGCTATATTAACTCATTCCTACCTCCTAGGGTAATTATGAACCTTGTATAAAAGACGCCTACCATGAGCACATAGCCTTCTATAAATGGAAGCTACTCTGAGGGCTGTGAGGCCACATCGCTGTTCTGCCTGTGGCCTGAATGCTCCCAAGACAGAAAGTATCTGGGCATCTCAACCTGTCTCCCCTCAGGCAGGATGCACAGCTATGGGGCATGACGGAGGCCAGTGAATGACTGTTAAAGTGGCCTATTGTCCAGGGGGCCCTCCTCGGTTAAGAATAGCTCTGTAACCCGTCACCAACCTCAGGCATTGGGTCTCTAACTCCATAGAAGCCCAAAGTAAACACCTTCTCTTGGCAGCTGGTGGGCTCCCAGGATCTCAGGGCACTGAAACCTCTCTGAAACCAAAGGTCTTCTGCCAAAAAAAAAAAAAAAAATCTCTTGGCTTCCGTTTTGGATTTCAGCATTGTTTGTTTTTCCCAAAGCTCTCATGACCTTTCATAATTTCTGAAACGTGATATTCCCAGCAGATTTCCTCATTTCTCCTACAATTTAGGAAAATATCAAGAGATTATCTGTCAGTTAAATAGTGATAAGACGCATAGTCTTGTTCATTCGCTGTATACCAGTGGTTCACAATTTGGGGGGGTACGTTGGGGGGTGGTTTTGCCCCCTAGGGAACATTTAACAATGTCAGGAGATAGTTTTAGCTGACCTGACTTGGGGGGAAGGGAGTGCTATGAGCATCTGGTGGGTAGAGGCCAAGGGTGCTGCTCAACATCCTACGGTGGGTGCAAGACAGCAGGACAGCCCCCTCAGCAAGGAATGATCCAGCTCAAAATGTCAATAGTGCCAAGGTTGAGAAACCCAACCATAAACTAGAACAAGAGAAGAAAGGAGAAAATCATGACTCTCATTCAGATTTAAAAAAAAAAAGACATTATTTAACTCATGAGGGAGGCAAATCTTATAGACGGTTCAAAAGAGAATCTGAAGAACAAATTTATAGATCAGGTATATTGATATTAATATGCAAATTGAGGGACACGTGGGTGGCTCAGTTGGTTAACTGTCTGCCTTTGGCTCAGGTCATGATTCCAGGATCCTGGGATTGAGCCCCACATCAGGGGAGCTCGATGCGGGGAGCCTGCTTCTGCCTCTGTCTGCGGCTCCCCCTGCTTGTGCTCACTCTTTCTCTCTCTCTCTGACCAATAAATAAACAAAATCTTTAAAAAATATATGCAAATTGAGGCAACTGGTTTTCCCACAGTGGGGTTGGGGGGTAAACTGAACCTCTTCCAGACAGGACACAATTTGCATCTCTATCGTCACTGTCACTGCACAGAAAATTGCAGAATAGCTCTCTGGGAACCAGGATCACTTGAAGGGTGTCCTATAGACAAAGTGAGGGCCAAACACGGGTGCTTGTCAGAATTAAATATTTGCTAGGTCAAGGTCAGTTTTAGGGTCATTTGGGGATTATGAACTAATCCAAAAGAAAGTTTCAGCATGAGAGCACTGAAGTCTGTTCTCGTCCATCCAACAAACCCACACCCCAAAACTGGGCCTGGATTCCCAAGATTGAAGTCCACAGCTGCACTATTTCACTTGCCAAAGGGCTGGTCCAATTCAGCGATGCGGGGGAAGGGCAGTTTATTTTTTTTTTATTGTTATGTTAATCACCATACATTACATTATTAGTTTTTGATGTAGTGTTCCATGATTCATTGTTTGTGCATAACACCCAATGCTCCATGCAGAACGTGCCCTCTTTAATACCCATCACCAGGCTAACCCATCCTCCCACCCCCCTACCCTCTAGAACCCTCAGTTTGTTTTTCAGAGTCCATCGTCTCTCATGGTTCATCTCCCCCTCCGATTCCCCCCCCTTCATTCTTCCCCTCCTGCTATCTTCTTTTTTTTCTTAACATATATTGCATTATTTGTTTCATCAGTACAGATCTGTGATTCAACAGTCTTTCACAATTCACAGCATTCACCATAGCACATACCCTCCCCAGTGTCTATCACCCAGCCACCCCATCCCTCCCACCCCACCCCCCACTCCAGCAACCCTCAGTTTGTTTCCTGAGATTAAGAATTCCTCATATCAGTCAGGTCATATGATACATGTCTTTCTCTGATTGACTTAATTCCCTCAGCATAACACCCTCCTGTTCCAGCCACGTCATTGCAAATGGCAAGATCTCATTCCTTTTGATGGCTGCATAATATTCCATTGTATATATATACCGCTTCTTCTTTATCCATTCATCTGTCGATGGACATCTTCGCTCTTTCCACAGTTTGGCTATTGTGGACATTGCTGCTATAAACATCAGGGTGCACGTACCCCTTCAGATCCCTACATTTGTATCTTTGGGGTAAATACCCGGTAGTGCAATTGCTGGATCGTATGGTAGCTCTATTTTCAACTTTTTGAGGAACCTCCACACTGTTTTCCAGAGTGGTTGCACCAGCTTGCATTCCCACCAATAGTATAGGAGGGTTCCCCTTTCTCCGCATCCCTGCCAACATCTGTCGTTTCCTGACTTGTTAATTTTACCCATTCTGACTGGTGTGAGGTGGTATCTCATTGAGGTTTTGACTTGGATTTCCCTGATGCCCAGTGATGTTGAGCACTTTTTCATGTGTCTGTTGGCCATTTGGATGTCTTCTTTGGAAAAATGTCTGTTCATGTCTTCTGCCCATTTCTTGATTGGATTATTTGTTCTTTTGGTGTTGAGTTTGATGAGTTCTTTATAGATTTTGGATACTAGCCCTTTATCTGATATGTCATTTGCAAATATCTTCTCCCATTCTGTCGGTTGTCTTTTGGTTTTGTTGACTGTTTCTTTTGCTATGCAAAAGCTTTTTATCTTGATGTAGTCCCAATAGTTCATTTTTGCCCTTACTTCCCTTGCCTTTGGCAATGTTTCTAGGAAGAAGTTGCTGCGGCTGAGGTCGAAGAGGTTGCTGCCTTTATTCTCCTTTAGGATTTTGATGGACTCCTGTCTCACATTGAGGTCTTTCAACCATTTGGAGTCTATTTTTGTGTGTGGTGTAGGAAATGGTCCAGTTTCATTCTTCTGCATGTGGCTGTCCAATTTTCCCAACACCATTTGTTGAAGAGACTGTCTTTTTTCCATTGGACATTCTTTCCTGCTTTGTCGAAGATGAGTTGACCATAGAGTTGAGGCTCCATTTCTGGGCTCTCTATTCTGTTCCATTGATCTATGTGTCTGTTTTTGTGCCAGTACCATACTATCTTGATGATGACAGCTTTGTAATGGAGCTTGAAGTCTGGAATTGTGATGCCGCCAGCTTTGCTTTTCTTTTTCAACATTCCTCTGGCTATTCGGGGTCTTTTCTGCTTCCATACAAATTTTAGGATTATTTGTTCCATTTCTTTGAAAAAAGTGGATGGTATTTTGATGGGCATTGCATTGAATGTGTAGATTGCTCTAGGTAGCATTGACATCTTCACAATATTTGTTCTTCCAATCCATGAGTATGGAACGTTTTTCCATTTCTTTGTGTCTTCCTCAATTTTGTTCATGAGTATTTTATAGTTTTCTGAGTATAGATCCTTTGCCTCTTTGCTTAGATTTATTCCTAGGTATCTTATGGTTTTGGGTGCAATTGTAAATGGGATCGACTCCTTCATTTCTCTTTCTTCTGTCTTGTTGTTGGTGTATAGGAATGCCACTGATTTCTGTGCATTGATTTTATATCCTGCCACTTTACTGAATTCCTGTATGAGTTCTAGCAGTTTTGGGGTGGAGTCTTTGGGTTTTCCACATAAAGTATCATATCATCTGCAAAGAGTGAGAGTTTACTTCTCCTTTGCCGATTTGGATGCCTTTGATTTCTTTTTGTTGTCTGATTGCTGTGGCTAGGACTTCTAATACTGTGTTGAATAGCAGTGGTGATAGTGGACATCCCTGCCACATTCCTGACCTTAGGGGGAAAGCTCTCAGTTTTTCCCCATTGAGAATGATATTCGCTGTGAGTTTTTCATAGATGGCTTTTATGATATTGAGGTATGTAACCTCTATCCCTATACTCTGAAGAGTTTTGATCAAGAAAGGATGCTGTACTTTGTCAAATGCTTTTTCTGCATCTATTGAGAGGATCATATGATTCTTGTTCTTTATTTTGTTAATGTATTGTTTCACGTTGATTTATTTGTGGATGTTGAACCAACCTTGCAGCCCAGGGATAAATCCCACTTGGTCGTGGTGAATAATCCTTTTAATGTACTGTTGGATCCTATTGGCTAGTATTTTGGTGAGAATTTTTGCATCCATGTTCATCAAGGATATTGGTCTGTAATTCTCCTTTTTGATGGGGTCTTTGGTTTTGGGATCAAGGTAATGGTGGCCTCATAAAATGAGTTTGGAGGTTTTCCTTCCATTTCTATTTTTTGGAAGAGTTTCAGAATAGGTATTAATTCTTCTTTAAATGTTTGGTAGAATTCCCCTGGGAAGCCATCTGGCCCTGGGCTTTTGTTTGTTGGGAGATTTTTGATGACTGCTTCAATTTCCTTAGTGGTTATAGGTCTGTTCAGGTTTTCTATTTCTTCCTGGTTCAGTTTTGGTAGTTGATACATCTCTAGGAATGCATCCATTTCTTCCAGATTATCTAATTTGCTGGCATAGAGTTGCTCATAATAAGTTCTTATAATTGTTTGTATTTCTTTGGTGTTGGTTGTGATCTCTCCTCTTTCATTCATGATTTTGTTGATTTGGGTCATTTCTCTTTTCTTTTTGATAAGTCTGGCCAGGGGTTTATCAATCTTGTTAATTCTTTCAAAGAACCAGCTCCTAGTTTCGTTGATCTCTTCTACTATTCTTTTGGTTTCTATTTCATTGATTTCTGCTCTGATCTTTATTATTTCTCTTCTCCTGCTGGGTTTAGGCTTTATTTGCTGTTCTTTCTCCAGCTCCTTTAGGTGTAGGGTTAGGTTGTGTACTTGAGACCTTTTTGTTTCTTGAGAAAGGCTTATATTGCTATATACTTTCCTCTTAGGACTGCCTTTGCTGCATCCCAAAGATTTTGAACAGTTGTGTTTTCATTTTCATTGGTTTCCATGAATTTTTTTTAATTCTTCTTTAATTTCCTGGTTGACCCATTCATTCTTTAGTAGGATGCTCTTTAGCCTCCATGTATCTGAGTTCTTTCCAACTTTCCTCTTGTGATTGAGTTCTAGTTTCAAAGCATGTGGTCTGAAAATAGGCAGGGAATGATCCCAATCTTTTGGTACCGGTTCAGACCTGATTTGTGATCTAGGATGTGATCTATTCTGGAGAATGTTCCATGGGCACTAGAGAAGAATGTGTATTCTGTTGCTTTGGGATGGAATGTTCTGAATATGTCTGTGAAGTCCATTTGGTCCAGTGTGTCATTTAAAGTCTTTATTTCCTTGTTGATCTATTGCTTAGATGATCTGTCCATTTCAGTGAAGGGGATGTTAAAGTCCCCCACTATTATTGTATTGTTATCAATGTGTTTCTTTGCTTTTGTTATTAATTGGCTTATATAATTGGCTGCTCCCATGTTAGGGGCATAGATATTTACAATTGTTAGATCTTCTTGTTGGATAGACCCTTTAAGTAGGATATAGTGTCCTTCCTCATCTCTTATTACAGTCTTTGGTTTAAAATCTAAGTTGTCCGATATAAGGATTGCCACCCCAGCTTTCTTTTGGTGTCCATTAGCATGGTAAATGGTTTTCCACCGCCTCACTTTCAATCTGGGGGTGTCTTTGGGTCTAAAATGAGTCTCTTGCAGACAGCATATCGATGGGCCTTGTTTTTTTATCCAATCTGATAGCCTGTGTCTTTTGATTGGGGCATTTAGCCTGTTTACATTCAGGGTAACTATTGAAAGATATGAATTTAGTGCCATTGTATTGCCTGTAAAGTGACTGTTACTGTATATTGTCTGTGTTCCTTTCTGGCCTATGTTGCTTTTAGGCTCTCTCTTTGCTTAGAGGACCCCTTTCAATATTTCTTGTAGGGCTGGTTTCGTGTTTGCAAATAATTCCTTTAGTTTTTGTTTGTCCTGGAAGCTTTTTATCTCTCCTTCTATTTTCAATGACAGCCTAGCTGGATATAGTATTCTTGGCTGCATATTTTTCTCATTTGGTGCTCTGAATATATCATGCCAGCCCTTTCTGGCCTGCCAGGTCTCTGTGGATAGGTCTGTTGCCAATCTAATGTTTCTACCATTGTAGGTTACAGATCTCTTTTCCCGAGCTGCTTTCAAGATTTTCTCTTTGTCTCTGAGACTCCTAAGTTTTACTATTAGATGTCGGGGTGTTGAGCTATTTTTATTGATTTTGAGAGGGGTTCTCTGTGCCTCCTGGATTTTGATGCCTGTTTCCTTCCCCAAATTAGGGAAGTTCTCTGCTATTATTTGCTCCAATATACCTTCTGTCCCCCTCTCTCTTCTTCTTCTGGGATCCCAATTATTCTAATGTTGTTTCATCTTATGGTATCGCTTATCTCTCAAATTCTGCCCTCGTGATCCAGTAGTTGTTTATCTCTCTTTTTCTCAGCTTCTTTATTTTCCATCATTTGGTCTTCTATCTCACTGATTCTCTCTTCTGCCTCATTTATCCTAGCAGTTAGAGGCCCCATTTTTTTATTGCACCTCATTAATAGCCTTTTTGATTTCGACTTGGTTAGATTTCAGTTCTTTTATTTCTCCAGAAAGTGTTTCTCTAATAACTTTCATGCTTTTTTCAAGCCCAGCTAGTATCTTTAAAGTGATGATTCTGAACTCTAGATTGGACATCGTACTAATGTCCATATTGAGTAGGTCCCTGGCAGTCGGTACTACCTCTTGTTCTTTTTGTTGAGGTGATTTTTTCCATCTTGTCATTTTGTCCAGAGGAGATAGATTAATGAGAGAACAAAATGCTAACAGGGTAACAACGTGCCCAGAAAATATACTCTAAACAAATCATAAAAGACCTGAAGCCGGGAGAAAAGAAAGGGAAAGAAAGAAAAAAGAAAAAGAAAAAGATAAAAACAACCAAAACCGAACAACAACAACAAAAAACAGAATATGATCAAATATGATCAGGCTGGTGCATAGATCAGTGCCACACACTAGATTTTGGGTGTATTTTGGTCTGTTAGAAGAAAGTGCCTCCCAAAATTTAAAGAAAGAAAAACTTATATATGTACAAAAATAAGGGTTGATATAATGAAGGGATGGAATATGACTATAAAGATGAAAATTATAAAATATTTTATAAAAGGAATTGATAAGAAGTTGTTTGAAAAAAAAAGAGGATTTAAAAAAAAAAAGGAGAGAATGTGATCAGGCAGGAGAGTGAAAACCATACACTAGAGATTTAGGGTATATTTTGATCTGTTAGAAGAAACTATCTCAAAATTTTAAAGAGAGAACAACATATATATATATATATATATATATATATATATATATATATGCCAAAAATAAGGGTAACTACTATGAAGGGATAGAATATGACTCTAAAAATGAAAAATAAAAATGTTTTTTAAAAAAGGGATTGATAAGATATTGGTTGAAAAAGGGAAAAAGAAAAATTCAAAAAGAAAAATTAACTTTGAAAGACTAAAGAATCATGGTAAAAAAGCCATGGACTCTATGTGCAGTATTCCCCTACGCTGGAATTCTGCCGTTCTCATTGATGGGTAAACTTGGTCTTGGCTGGCTGTTCTTGCTGATCTTCTGGGGGAGGGGCCTGTTGCGGTGGTTCCCAAATGTCTTTGCCTGGAGGCGGAATTGCCCTGCCCTTGCTGGGTCTGGGCTAAGTAATCTGCTCAGGTTTTGCTCTCGGGAGCTTTTGTTCCCTGCAAGCTTTCCGTACAGCTTTGGAGGCCGAGAGTGAAAATGGCGGCCTCCCAATCTCCACCCTGGAGGAGCCGAGAACTCGGGTCCCCGCTCCTCAGTGCGCCCCCAGAGAAAAGCAGTCAGTCACTCCCGTCTCCCCGGTCTCCGGCCACACTCCGTGCTCACCCGGCCTGTGACCGAGCATTTCTGTCTCTGGCACCCGACCCCGTGTGGAGTCTCCAAACCCAGCAGATCCCTGCGGTGCGCTCCCGTGCCGCTCCTCCTGGGGGAGGAAGGGGAGTCTCCCCGGATCTGCCACTTGTTGGGTCCCTGCTGGAGCAGCAGTGGCCCGTCTGTGCCGCGGATCACGGTTTATGCCAACCCCGAGCTGAGAGCCCGTGCCTTGGCTCCGTCTCTGCAGCCGGCTTCCCCGCTCCGATACCTGAGAGCTCTGCCGTACTCAGGCACCCCCGGTCTTTCTGTGACCCCGAGGGTCCTGAGACCACACTGTCCCGCGAGGGTTCCACCCCCAGCTTAGCCACCGGAGCGACGTCCCTCAGCGGAGCAGACTTCTAAAAGTTCCGATTTTGTGCTCCGCTGCTCTATCACTTGCCAGAAGCGGCCCACGGAGGCCCCTCCCCCGCCATCTATCCTCCCAAATATCGCCTCGGATTCACTTCTCCGCACGTACTACCTTCCAGAAAGTGGTCGCTTTTCTGTTCAGAGAGTTGTTGCTATTCTTTTCTTCGATCTCCTGTTGAGTCTGTAGGTATTCAGAATGATTTGATCCCTATCCAGCTGAATTCCTGAGACCAGACGAAATCCAGGTCTCCTACTCTGCCGCCATCTTGCTCCGCCCCCCAGGGCAGTTTCTTTAAGGGCTGCAGGTGTGGGAGTTCTGTCTGCCCCATCATCAGGACACGGCCTTCTCTGGTTATTTAGAGTGGAGTTCCTCAAGCTTCAGGGTACATACGAATTACCTGAGATCTTGTGAAAACACCAGTTCTGATTAGGTAGGTCTGGGGTGGAGTTTGACACTGGGCATCTCCAACAAGCTCCAAGGTTAGCCAGTACCGCTCCTTTATAGACACACTTTGAGGAGCAGGGGTTAGAGGGAAGAAACTTCTTTATTACAAGGTGAGAAAACCAAACACACAATCTCCATGGATAGGTGTGGTTACAGATCTCACCAGCCTCCTGAGCTGAGAAGGACCCTGTAAAATTCTGCAAGCACCTGGAGCAGCAGAATTTACAAGACACAGGACCTGTCCAGGGTTCTGGGATTTCCTCGCAGTGGGAAGACTCACACATAAAGGGAAGGGGGTGGGAGTACTGGTAAAGGAAAGGAGTGAGAGGGAGCGCCCAGCTTGGGAAGCCTTGCTCCTCTGCAGAGCAAAGGAAGGAGGGTGGGAGATCAGACCAGGGGAAGGGAGCCATCTGGTGCATGCACGGCTTTGGGACAACTATCTGATGTCCTCGAGAAGCAAGTGTGTGGACCTTGTCTGGGGAACAGCACACACAGAAAGTGAGCAGGGCAATGCTCAGAACCAGTGGCAGGAATTTCACTCTGAGCCATTTGGAAGCATTGTTTGCAGCCTGGTACGTGTGCCAGAGATTCTACCGACCGACAAGCACTCAGCCTGAGAAACAGAGGCAGAGGCGGCTGATCCTGCTTCAACCTTTCTCCTTGGAACTTTCCTCTCCTGGCAGTTTGGGGTGCAGCGGAGAGGCTACCCCAACTGTGATCGCAGCTCCTGCCACTGCTGGGAGCCTGAGGCTGGCTGAGGAGCTCTCAGAATGGGTGGCTGGGATTGGATTCTCTATCAGATACACCGGAAATCAAATCCCAAGCTGCAAACTAGACAATGTTAAATTAATTAAACAAGGAGGTCATGAGACTGAGTTGGCTGGAATGCCGTGGTGGTGGCCTTATGGTAAGCAAACCAAAATCGAAGCCTGTAAATGCCTCAAGGTTACAAAATCAAAACGCTAAAGACAACCAAACACAAACAGCCAGCGAGGCTTTAAGCTTTTAGCCAGTCGATCATTTCCTTACTTTGCTTGCCCACTTTCTCTCTATATAAATAAGTCTTTCCAGGGATAGCTAACCACTTCCGGTTTGGCTCTGCCCCATGCCAATACATTTCTGTTCAAATAAATTCTAAAAATGTTTAGTATGCCTCCGTTTATCTTTTAACGACACAAGCCAGAGAATCCATGCTTCTTCCAGTGTATTTTATTGAAGAAGTAGTATGCAGTCTGTGTTTGCTCTATACTCTTTTTCTTTTCTCTTTCTCTCTTCAAAGAAATGCAGGTTTATCATTTTCGAGTACAAACAGTAACTTGAACTTGGCTAACCAAATGCTGCTGAAGTGTATACATCTAGTGATTTATACACACCCGTGACTAAGAGAGGGCTTCTGTGATGCATGAAAATAACTTATCTTACAGAGACATCTTGTTCCACACTCATCCCCTACCCCCACAGGCAATTCAAATACAAACTTTATCTCATTCCCCCTGGGTCACAACATATACCAAACTAGAGAAATACGAATTAAGGGTTTTCACCACATTTCTATGTATGTTGGATTGGCAACAGCCTTTTGCAACCTGAACATTTCCAGCAAGGGTACTAAATCTAAATTAGTGAAATATGTCTGTTCACAATGTGAATATAAGGATACCAAAAAACTGAGTTTATATGATTTCAATTAATAACTTGCTGGGTTTAAATATGCAAAAAGACATTTTTGTTTGCCTACATTCATGAAGGGTACAAGTAGCTGGATTCTTTCAGCTGCAATAAATAAGTGGGTGCACACTGGTCAGGATGTTATAATAACATTGGGCAACGGACTGTTCTAGCAAGGGCTGAGAAAGACTGGAAACACATTGAATCTCAACAGGAAAACAGCATTTTCTACTGAGACTGATCATTCAGCCTGATTAGGCTGATGGCAGTGACTCAAAGACAATCCAGTAATCCATTTGGGGACTTACTCTGGAAAAATTCACTTTCCTGGAGCAGGCACAGGCAAACTCTGACCAGAAACACTGCAGAAAGATGATGAGTGGGCAGGTCTATATTGTTTTCCATTTTCACCAGCTGCCAGCATTTTAACTCAGAGGCTCTCCCCTACATATCTGGATTTCTAGTTTCTCTAGAAGACCAGGAAGACCAGGCCACTCAGAGCCAGGGTTACTGATGGCCATGGCTATGGCCGTGAATACAGCTGCCCACTTAGTTGCTCTCCCGTTTGTCACAGATGGTCCAAACAGCCGTGGTCTCCTCAGACAAGCAAAAACTAATTATCAATTATCTTACGGTCATAGTGGATATTTAATTATTTTTTCAGCTACTAAGAAAATGAGCTAATCCTTGTGCCCACATCTCTATTAAAAGCAAAAATAGACCAATGTAGGGGAGGAAAAAGAAGAGTTTCCTCAACCGTTTTAGGGTCCCTGGCTGGGTCTGAAAATCAAACTGACAAAGATGGATTAACAGAAAAAAAGCATACAAGTATATTTAATAGAAGTTTTACATGACTAGAGAGCTTTTATAAGGATATGAAGACCAAGGGCGCCTGGCTGGCTCATTCGGTAGAGCGTGCAATTCTCTATCTCGGGGATGTGAGTTTGAGCCCCACGTTGGGTGTAGGGATTATTTAAAAATAAATTAAAAAAAAAAAAAAAAAAGGAAAGGAAAGGAGGACCAGAAGAGTTAGATGTGTGTACTTTTCTACTGGGTTTGATTAACGGCAGGCTGTCATGCAGAAATAGGGTAGGTTATAGTGGATGAGAGTGTAGAGAACTGCTAGAAACTTAGCAAGACCTGTTCGTTAGGATTCTTTTCCAGTCCCTCTGTCTTCAGAGATAAGATGCTCCTTTCCTCTGGGTATGGGGAGAGCACCTCTCACATGAGGGTTGGCCTATTTCAGGGGAGAAAGGCGAGGGGAAGATCAGAATCACTTTGCTTCTGCTGTTTACTCAAACTCCTTCAGCTTCAAACATTCACTGTGCCAGGGTACCGTATTTGGGAGTAGAACTCCTGAACCCATCACCAAGCAGGGTGGGGAAGTGGAAGGGGGGTTCATATTTCTTTGGAAGTGAAGTACATTCCTAGATGTTTAATATGCAAAGTGTGTCTGTAATGAAAGAATATTATGTTTTTTAAAACCCATTTCATCCATTTAGAGTGACCTGCCTGACTCATAGGAATTCAGGTTTCTTTCCCTGGCATCAACCAACTATAAGAAAATATGTTCCTTCATTCAGAAGCGCCTGCTGACTTGTCAACTAAAGGCAATATTTAGATCCTGTTGAGCTCATGATTTAAACAAACCAACCCTAATAATGACAGTTTTGAGACAATCTAAGGTTTAAACATAGACTGAGGTTTAGACGATATTAAGGAATTGTTGATTTTTTTTTTAGTGTATTCATGGTACTTTTTTGTTTTCAAAGTTTTCATCTGGTAAAGATGCACGATGAATTATTTACAAGTGAGAAGACACGATTTCTGAGATTTACCATCAAATATTCCAAAGAATGTACTCTTTTGAAAATTTTCCAAAATAAATGGTTTTTAAAAACAGGCCCCCACCTGTCTAGGAGTCTGTGAGCCCATTATCATGCAAAGTAGCATTTGGTTCTTTTTATTCTTTGTTCTCTTTGTTACCCTGCAAAATGGCTGCAGATTAACCCTCCTGCAATATTATTAAGTTCTTTCTTTGCGCTGGAAAACTCCTTTTAAATAGCACAGTTCCTTTAAATATATGAGTAGCTTATTTGATAGTAATTTTATTTAAAATATTTATTTTTAAATTTTATTATAATTTTATATTTATAATTATGTATTTATTTATATTATTATTTGTATATAGTAAGTTAAATTATAATTTAAAATTTAAAGGATACTTATTTTTTAAATGAAGATATTTTGACTTTTGGAGGAGTTTTATTTCCATTTGGCCTGAGTACAAGCCACACCAGGCTAAAAAGTCAGCAGTGGCCTGACTCTGTCTCTGGCAGGCTCTTAAAGACAGAGCTCCGTGGGTCCGGTGGGCCTCTTCCCAGCACGCCTTTCTGCTGCTCAGTGAGCTCAACAACACAGTTGCAGATGCATCCAGCAATGCGGCTCCCACAGGGCCCTGCTCCACAGGGCTACTGAGAAGCCACTTGTATTCTGATGATAATCACGGGGACCAAGATTTTTTATAAACTCGTCTTTCAGTCAGCCTAATTCCAGACAAGAGCTTCCTTGAGAAATTCCCTGAAGCTAAAAATGATCCTTTCCTAGGTCCACAAATTATGGTTCTCTCTTCCCATGCCTGACACAATTACCTTCCTCGGAGGCGTACATGCCAAACGCTGCCCTGTGTGTCAGTCAGCTCAAATCTTAAATGTTTAAGGAAAACTGCACTTAAATGAATCAGTCTGCATCCTCCTGCCACACTGGGGGAAAATGGAAGCTAACTCACTTGTCAAGGGAAGATGTGCAGATTTTTATAACGGTAGGACTAAATGCCATATTATCACCCTCAACTCAAAACTTCATATTTTATCATTTCTCCTGAATCTCCTTAACAATATTGTAAAGGACTCTTAGCCCTTGATTCATACATTACAGTACAGAAATTTATCATTTGCATCACAGGCATAAACAGCCTTCTACATGAGTGGGATGGGGTGGTAGGGTAAAGTACACATTACCAGATAGATGTTCTTTACAAACTGGGGGGACTTGGGCAAGTCTCTTAACACTCCCAGATTCCCTTTTTCGGATATATGAGTGAGAGACAGGATATTCGAGTGGACAATGGCCAGACCATATACAAAAATAGAGCTCTGACCCATGTCTGCAGCAACTAGAAAAACAACCCATTATCTATGATAACCAGCCTACAATACCAATATTTTATCTATAAGTCAGACTTACAGGAAATCAGACCACTATCTCTAGCAAACAGTCTAGGAAGCCAAAAAGTAATCCCTGAGATAATTGGCCAAAATTGCCAGGACATTTTAGTGGTCTTCATTCATTTCCACACGAGAAAAGAGTAGACCAGATGATTGATCTTCAGCCATGATATTTTTGAATTCTATAAAAATTTACATTTAGTCAACAAATATTTACTGAGCATCAATTTATGCCATGTACTGTGCTAGATGCTAGAGCTATTTGGTGAACTTCCAGTGTAGTGAGGAAGAATGTCATAAGTCAAATAATGACACAAAATGTAAAATTGCACCTGTGACTAGGAGCGGGGCACCATACTGTGAAAGCCTAAGGAGAAGGGGGATTTCTCTGAGGAAGTGGCACTTACATTGAGATTTGAAGAGGATGAGACCTTACCAGACAGAGAGGAAAGAGAAGTAAAGTCCAGACAAAGGTTCCAAGGTGAGAGGAAGAACAGAGGAATACAGGGATCTAGAGAAAGGTGAGCCTGGATGGAGCACAGAGAGCAAGAGGGGCAACCGTCAGATAAAGTTTGAGAGAAAGGGAGGGACCCAACCACACAGAGTCTCACGGGCATTGTTAAGGTATTCTGTCTCTAGCTGAAGCTAACAACAACAATAGAGTATCTAGCACTTATTGAAAGCTAACTATGTGTCAGGCACCCTTCTCGATGTTTTAGAGATATGTTACCCTTAGAGTCACATCCGTTAATTATTAAAAATCAAAAACACTAGCAAAAAGTGGGTAAGATTGGTGGAAGTGGAGAAAGTGGACAGATAGATGGGTGAAATTTGGAAGGGAAAAATCAGAGAACTTGGCATAGGACATTTGCCAGAGAGTAGGGCATACGAAGTCAGAAAGGGGAAGATTTCAAGAATGACTTTGAACTCTGGCTTTTGAAATGGATAGATGATATTCTTCACCAGGATAATGAACACCAGAAGAGGCTATATTGTGGACATGTTGAACTGGAAGGGCTTGAGATACCTGGAAGCAGTTGTCAAGGAGTTGGCTGTCATTGGCAGAATGATCCCCCAAAGATGTCCTCATCCTGATCCCTGGATTCTGTGAATATGTTTCTTTATGTGGCAAAAGGGACTTTGCAGATGTGATTAAGGTTAGGAGCCTTAAAGGATATTCCTGGATTATCTATATGAGTCCAATATAATCACATGAGCCCTTAAAAGCAAAGAAATTTTCTTAAATATGGCACCCATAACACAAGAAATCAAAGAAAAAAATAGATTCAATAGATTTAATCCAAGCTGAAAAACTCTGTGCATCATAGGTTCTATCAAGAAAGTGAAAAGAGTGGGAGAAAATATTTGCACATCATATGTCTGACAAGGATCTAGTATCCTGAAAATATAAAGAACTCTTACAATTCAACAATAAAACGCCAAAATCCCAATTAAAAATGGGGCAAAGGACTTGAATAGATATTTCTCCAAAGAAGATACACAAATATTCAATAAGCTCCTGAAAACATGTTCAATATTATTAGTCTTTATGGAAATGCAAATTAAATGTACAATGAGATACCACTAGGATGACTATAATAAGGTGGGAAGAAAAGGAAAATAGCAGATGTTGGCAAGGATGTGGAGAAGCTGGAATCTCTGTGCATTGCTGCTAGGAGCGTAAGATGGTGCAACTTCTGTGGAAAACATTTTGGCTGTTCCTCAAAAGGTTAAACATGGAGTTACCATTTGACCCAGCATTCCATTCCTTGGCACATACTCAACAGAAATGAAAACCTATGTTTATACAAGAACTTGCACATCACAGCAGCGTTATTCACAACAGCAAAGGGCATAAACAACTGAAAAACCTAGCAATTGCTCAATGGATAAACAAAATGGGGTACACCCATGCAATGGGATATTATTTTTCCATAAAAAAGGAGTAAAGTGTTGATATGTGGTACAACATCGGGTGAATTTTGAAAACATACTGAGTGAATGAAGCCAAGCACAAAAAACTCACATATTATATGATTCCATTTATATGAAATACCCAAACTAGGCAAATCCATAGAGACAAAGATATTAGTGGGCACCAGGGAACAGGGAGTGAGAAAGGGGGGTGACTGCTAACAGTCACCTGGTTCCCTTTTAGGGTGATGGAAATGTTCTGGAATTAGATAGTGGTGATGGTAACATAAGATTGGGAATATACTAAAAACCACTGAATTATATACTTTAAAATGGTAAATTTCATGTTATGTGAATTTTATCTCAATAAAAAAATTATTTTAAAAAAATGAAAATTTTAAAAGCCAAGAATTTTCTCCAAGAGCAGTCAGAAAAAAATGAAGCTGAAGGAGAAGCCAGAGGGATTCAAGGCATGAGGATTCAACGTGTCCTTGCTGGTTTGAAGAGGGAGGGGCAGCGTGATGAATGCAGGTGGCCTTGAACTTGAGAGAGGCTCCCAGCTGACAGGCAGCAAGGAAACGGGCCTCAGCCCTCTCAGCACAAGGAACTGAATCCTGCCAACACCCAGATAAGACTGGAAGTGGGTTCACCCCTAGATCCTCCAAAGGGCATGCTACCCCGCTGCCACCATGATTCTGGCCTTGTGGGACCATGATTCTGGCCTTGTGGGACCCTAAGCAGAAGATCCCCCTAAGCTGCACTGCGCCACCGCTTTTAACCCATGGAACTGTGAGATAATAAATAGATATTGTCTTAAGCCACTAGGTTGATGGTAATTTGTTATGGTAGCTATAAAAAAACTAACAATACGTAACAACTTTGTATGGAAACAGATGGTAGCCAGATTTATCTCAGTGATCACCTCATAATGTAAGTAAGTGTTGAATCACTATGTTCACTACTATACTATTGCATGCTAACCACACATCGATTAAAAAAAAAAAATCAGCACACTGGTTATATACAGAAAAGGGTTTGTCTGTACATACCACCCATGCATCATTTTATATAGGGGCTGATTACAGCTGTGAACATGGATCAGGGTGCCCAGGGAGGCAAAAGGGCAAAGAGATGCAGGACGTAGGACCCAACCCTGTGGGGGCTTCATGGAAACAGGAGGAGGAGCCTCGAGACACAGGGAAGATGAGGACGGGGGACGCCCCATCACGGAGGTGAAGAGTGGCAGTACGCAGCCAGCCTTTCTCAGGATAGACCTTCTGTTCCCACCAAATTTTCAAGATAACCCTGTTAGTGCTGGTGAAAGAGTTGCTTTTAAAGTTCAAGAACGAGGGGCACCTAGGTGGTTCAGTTGGTGAAATGTCTGCCTTCGGGTCGGGTCATGATCTCAGGGTCCTGGGATGGAACCCCGTGGTGGGCTCCCTGTTCAGCACAGAATCTGCTTCTCCCTCTCCCTCTGCCCCACCACTGCCCATGCTCGCTCTCTCTTTAATTAATTAATCAATTAAAGTTCAAGGATGAGACATTCCAGTAGTTCGTAGAGCAATCAGAATTCATGAAAAAGACAAACATCAAAATTCTGTCTAAAGGAGATAATAACAAGAGTTGACGATAGAAGTTTGTACAAAAAAGGCCAGAACTGACTCAAAAAGCAGGACACAGTGAGCCAAAGGATTTTTTACCATATTTTGGGATGGTCACAGTAATAATGAATGACTATCCCAGTTTCAAGTATGCTCTTGTGGATGTAATTGGTGCATGTGTGTTACTAAAATATGAATCCTAAAATAAGAAGCAGTTCCTGGGACCAGATGGAAATGAATTCTGTTGAAAAAGAGAAAAAAAAAACTAATATATTTGAAATGTCCCAGTTTCTGTATAAAAAGAAACACTGTGGACACATTTTTGTTTTGTCCAAATAAATGATTCATCAGTTAAAATAAAAAGCCACTGTTTTGGTCAATGTTCTTAGTCACAGACAACAGAATCCAAGCTAGCTCATTTAAAGAGATTTATTAAAAGTCATAGGCAACTTATAGAATTGTTGGAAAAGGCAAGAAAACAGACTCTGGGCTGAGCTTCCAGGAATAACTCTGCAAACCGCACGGCAGAGACAGTCATTCCAAAGCATCATCAGGGAGCTGCTGGTCTGGAAGCTTCCTCCCCGCCACTGGCCGCAGAGCCATCCTGTCCCTTCGTGCACCTGTCGGAGGCACAGCGGCACAACAGATACCTCAAGCCCCGCCTCCCTATAGATGTTGCAGTTTCAAATGGCAGTCCTCTGAGAGGGTGTCTCACTGGTGGAGACTGACTCTCATCAGCACTGTCACAGCACGCAGAGAGGGCGAGCACAATGATGAGAGAGCGAGCACAATGATGTTCCTTCAATGCAGTGATCATGGGTTAGCCAAGTAGGATGGAGCCAATGAAGTCACAGAATTGGAGCAGTGGACGAGGGAATGTACAGGAAGGAATTACAGCCAGCAAGTGTAATCAAGAATTTTGAGAGACTGAGCTGCAGAGACGTGGGAAGACAGAGGGCAGCAGCAGGTTCGGGGCGGGGGAAAGGGAGGGTTTCCTTTCTTTTCTTCTGACTTGGATTGGCTTGGTTTGCAGACTTCAAAAATTGGTGATGAAGAGCCTTTTGGGAGGGAGGAGTTGAATATAAAAGATAAAAGGGATGATGCAAAGAACAAAGAAGACTGGCCCAGAGTGTGAGCTTTCTGAGAAGGCAGGAGGCGTGGTGGGCAGGTGGCATCCGGAGCTCAGGAGGGACGGCACCTCGGCTCAGAGGAAGGCCAGTTTCTCTCTGGACAAAGATTCGAATGGCGCTGGTGGAAGGGGGCTTGCCGAGATGATCACAGAGAGACAGGGCATCTCCATCTGGTGACTTGTATTTTCTCTGTGCAGTGGGATGCTCAGTCATCTGCTGAAGGGGAGGGGGAGGCGTGGATGTCAAGGACTGAGGAGAGGAGATCATCTGAATAGAGAGTGAGCGGCCAGGGAGACCAAAAGGAGTGCGAGGCAGCGGGGTAGCCATGGTGTTCCCAGTGCACAGCGGGGATGCGGCGGGGGCCAAGGGCTCTGGGCATCATTCCTCCAGAGCAGACAGAAAGTGTATACATACTTCTTGCCTTATCTAGGATTAGGGCCTTTGCCAGATGGGTTCCACAAGAAGTAAAAAGAGCTAGGGAGTTTGTTCTGAGAAAGCCCAGCTGGTCAGAGGGCAAGTAAAGTGAGGAGGGCGTCTGGCTGGGGGAAGCAGAGAGGCCCCCCCAACGAGGAGGCCAGGGGAGCCCATGCCCCCCTCATAGTGGGGGAAGTGAGCAAGGAAACCCCCAGAGAAGAGGGTGGTTCTCCTGATTTGGTGATGTGCAATGTTTTTGAATGGCTACCGTTTCCCAGGTCCTGTATTTGACTACAAGGTAAACAATCCCAGTGAAAGTCTAATGGTGAAGACATGTCAGTGGGGGGGGGGACAGGTTTACCACAAAGCCATGAAACTTAAGCTTTAGGGCCCCTTACTGGCAGGGATTCCCCCTAAGGCCTTGGGAGAGGCCATAACAATTCTATGTTTGCTAGTTTGCAACTCTGCGTAAGTTTCAGGGCTCACTAAACTTTGACATGCCCCCAGGTCCCTCCCAAAGTCATAGAAAAGGCTGTGCAAATGAGGAACCCCAAAGTTGCAGCCTCCTTAGCATCAAAGTAACCACATCCCTTCATATCATCCAACTATAATGAAATAAATGAATATGGTCTAGTGTCAAAAAGGTGTCTTTTAGGTTCAACTGGATAGAACAAGGTTAGAATTCTGGCATCTGCCTCTTGCTAGTTAGAATATTACCTGATCTGGCTGAGTTTGAGTTTCTACATGTGTGTGCAGATAAAGCTTAAGGCGGCCACCATGACCCCGGTGAGTTACTCCTAACCCACAGAATATGACAAAAGTGGTGGGGTACCACCCCCACGACTGTTCTGTTACATGAGACTCCATCTTGTTTGATTTACTCTAGAGGCTTGCTCTCCCTGAAAGGTTTAAAGAAGCAAGCTACCATAAGATCTATGTCCACCAGGAAATGAATCCTTCCAATACCCTGCATGAGCTTGGAAGCAGACCCTTCTCCATTCGAGTCTCCAGATGGGAACCTGGTCAAGACTCCAACTGCAGTTTTGCTGAGGACCCAATGAAGTTGTGCAGGGATTCCTGACCCACAGACACTGAGAGGATAAATGCATGTTGTCTTAAGCCTCTAAGTTTATGCCAATTTGTTACGCAGCATAAAAAACTAAAACAATGTGTAGACATAAGGATAATAGCATTTGCTTTGCTGGGTTGATGTGAAGATAATACAAGTTATAGGAGAGTGGCCAGCACAATTCCAGGCATGAGTGGACACTTCCCCTGCTGTCTTTACAGTCCTTAAGAGGTGACTCATTCCAACTCAGGGATCAGGAAAGCAAGGGAGTAGTATTTCATCTGGATCCTGAATAATTAGCAAGATGTTGCTTTGTGGAGAATGAAAGGAAAAGGAGAACTAGATAAGACGGGATAGCAAAGCAAAGGTAAAGACTCATAAAAGTGAACAATGTGGGCAGTGACGCCAAGTAAGATCATGTGGCCTGAGTCCTAGTTTGGCACTAGGTCATGGGCCCCTTTGAACGTTAAGCTAAGGAAATGTTCACATTTTAAATGAATCACATGCACATTTTTTTCCAAATTGAATTTGAAACCAAGAGATTTGTCAGATGTCAATTCTAATCTAGCAATTGTAGAGTACATGATCATCAAAACTCAAACCTTCTGCCTTTTACTCAGTTAAAATTGATATTTGAATGACGGCAAGAAAGCAAAGGAGCGCTTTCTTACACGTCTATCCATCGTGCGTCTGTGTGCATGTGGCAGCTGTGGAGGTGTCTCTCCTCTGCCTGGAGGGTGACGAGGGACCCAGATGCCCAGCTCTGAAATGCATTACTGATCTTGCACGAAGGTCTACTGCCTGCCCATGAGCCAGTACGGCAGGATAGTAAGTAAGGCAGGCCCTTCCTGGGAGTCTGAGGGGAACCCCCCTGAGAACTTCAAAGCAGTCTGGAAGCTTCCTTCTAGACTTCCTTCCCTTCCCCCTTCCTTCACTGTGCCCAGCCTTGCCCTGCAGTCTGACCGCTCGTCCATTCTCCCCAATCCCCTCCCCATTTTCTCTCGCAGGCCTCCCCCTTAACCAATTTCTTGCACAATTAATCCTGTCATGGCATCTGCTGCTTGGAGGACCCGGAATAACACAAGTGGGGGCAGGAATGGTCTGAGAAAACGGCCAGTTCGATGGGGATGCGGAACCTGACTCCCCACCTCCCAGCAGGTGAAAAGCTGGCCCTTCTGGTCGGCAGATGGGGCACTGAGAGCCCCTGATGTAAGGTATTGGCTCAGTTGCTCAAGATTTCACCAGTGGTGACCTGGAGAATGTTCTGGTGGAGGAGAATGCTATGACAGACACCTCGATGCAAGCATTTAAAAACACAGGTGGCATATGTCTGCAGAAACGGCACAGGGGCTGGATGCCACTAGGCTGTTTCAGTGGCCAGCAGAAGAAGAATGAGCGACTGAGGCTTGCTAACATAGGGTCTCTGTGAGAGCTTACAAAGGGGCCTTTATCTCCCTCGGAGGAATGACAGACACAGCCAACATGCAGGCTGAAGAGCTCATTGTGAAGGTCCTGGAGCTCCAGGGAGGTTGCAGTGCTCAGCCAAGACAGCTCTGTTATGCAAAGGCCAGGGCCCTGGTGGGGAAAACCTGCCGTCTTGAAATGTGGGACAGAGACATCTAGAATGATGACCTGAAGATGTGGATTGGACAGTGGCCCCTGGACCCTCTGGGCCCAAGAGGTGGCCCACCCTTCCCTAATGAGGTCCAGTCCTTTTGCTGGGCTGGCAAATTCTGCAGAGGCCCCTCCCCATAAGACAACGGAAACCCTCTGAGGGGCTATCCCACCTCTCCCACCTCTTCTCCCGGCTTCAGGATGTATATTAACTGGTGGAAAAGAAGCTGGAGAAGTGGGGAATGATAGTGGAGAACTGCCCCTGCATTAAACAGCGCCCGCAACAAGTAAAAGATCTTTGTACTTGCTCCATGCAATGCTTGCTCCTGGAGATAAAACTGTGACCCAATTAAAGTAACTTGCTTATCAAACTAACAGCTTGCTCCTCAAGATTGACTTCAAGACCCCTGCCTCCTAAATTCAAAGCTATGATGTATTGAATTGCCCAATCTGATCCCATTCCTTGCCTTGCAAGACATCCCTAAAGTGACTCAGTCCAGGCCCTAACAGCTTCCCTATGTCTTAGCCTAATTTCCCCGTGTCACGGCACTCTAAAACTAATGTCATGGGTTGCCCGGTTGGCTCAGTCGGTTAAGTGTCTGCTTTTGGCTTAGGTCCCAATCCCAGGGTCCTGGGATCGAGTCCCGCATTGGACTCCCTGCTCAGTGGGGAGGCTGCTTCTCCCTCTGCCTCTGCCCCTCTCCCCACTCATTCTCTCAATCTCTCTCTCTCAAATAAATAAAATCTTTTTTAAAAAAATAAAAGAAAGAAATAAAATAAAACTAACACTGTCATGTTCTCCCATCGTCCTGTAGATCTAATACAATCAGCTTTGCTTGATCAACAAGTACTTCTGATGGTTTCTTTGGGAAGACCACCATCAACACAAAACAGACATGGCTAATAATAATCTAGAATAAATTCAACACATCCAACATTTCTCACTTTGGTGCTGGCCTGTTTTCTCTTCTTCTTCTTTTTTTAACTTTATTCACCTATGATGTGTCAGCTGAATCAGTTTTAACCCACCCCTTCTCTCAACAGAAAACGTAGGGAACATTTAAGAAATGAATCAGGAAATATATCAATGAGCATACTTCATATTTGACGTTCAAGGAAACAGCTGTTGCGTCACTTGAGGGAGGAAATAACAACTGTTATTAATGACTTTCTTACTCCTGTAAGAGCTCCTTGATGACACTACCTTCTTTATTTTACTTAGAAAGTTACATACTTTGTCTGCATTTATTCAGTTGAATAAGAATTCTCTTGGTTAGTTAATGGCAAACTTTTGGCTGGCATTTCCAGGTTCTGAAGTAGTTGCCAAGTTCATAATGCGTGCACTGGAGATAGGAAGAACAATATCTAGTGCACCTGGGCTGATTGGGCCTTTAGAGGAAAGATCGAATTTTGATAGGAATGTCCCTTTAATGTATTTAGGAATGTCCCTTTTAATGTCACTTTAGCCTCTTAAAAAGGGTCCTCATTGTCCACATTGGTCATTTGAGAACCATTGTGATTACTCCAGCAAATGGAGGAGGTAAACCCATCAGGAGAAGTACATATTTGTTGTTGTTATTCATGATCATATTTTTAAATGTATTTTTATGGGTTTAAAAATATATTCATAATATAATGGGTGTTAAAAGAAACAGACATAACTTTTCACATAGACTGCTTATGTCTCATATACAAATTCTATTCCCTGAGCAACAGATCCTCCCTTAAAGTTGAGTGCAAATCAAAGGTTCACATATTTGGTTCTTTTCCCATTGGTTTCCATTATAATTTCCTGTCTCATCATCGTTTCTAATAAGAAATATGTCCTGAGCAGTTACTATGCATTATTCCCTGACTCTTCCAGTGAATTTGTGATCTAGTTACCTGGTCATAGCTCAGCTCACAAGGGATGGTAATTATAGTTCCCAAGAGTAGGTGATCAAGGCCAAATGAGAGGGCCGTCAGTAAGGGTCATTGGCAATGGTTGTTAACCTAGTTTTGAATATCTGCCTCAACCCTACGGACCCACGATTTTCTGCCAAGTAGTTTATCTGTAAATAAATTCTCAAATACAGTCAGGGTGTTCCTATTCTTAAAGCATTATTTTGATTGTATTACTCCCCTGATCAAAACGTTCCACTGCCTACTGATAGAAGTCCAAAGTCCTCAGGCTGAAGTTTCAGGTTTTCTAAAATCAGATCCCTTTTTATTCTTCTAGGTTTATTTTCTACTATTCACTTCCACAATCCAGAGTCCTCAACCAAGCTGATCTAGTCAATATTCCCAGCACAACCCTGGCATTTTTCTTTCCCACCCTCCCCCCATTTCAGGACCCCAGAGGTTCAGCCAGGTGTAATGTTCAGGAGGAACCCACCTGAAGTGACCAAAGGGAAAGGGGTGGGTCCTGCACTTCAGTGTGGGTGGGATAGTTAACATAAAAATGCATCACCCTTGGGACGCCTGGGTGGTTCAGTCCTTAAGCATCTGCCTTCGGCTCAAGTCATGATCCCAAGGTCCTGGGATCGAGTCCTGCATCGGGCTCCCTGCTTGGCAGGAAGCCTGCTTCTCCTTCTCCCACTCCCTCTGCTTGTGTACACTCTCTTGCTGTGTCTCTCTGTCAAATAAATAAATAAAATCTTTTTTAAAAAAATGCATCACCCTTGAGACCTCTTTGTCTGCTTGTCTCATCCTTCTGCCTTCTTACTCTTTCTGTTAACATTTTTGTATCATGATTTTAACAGTGGTCACTTAAACATGCCTTAAAAACTGTTTAAACTTGCTCTTGGAGAATTGACAGCTCCTCTCGTCTCCCAATCCCAGATACCATATAGCTGTGTTCAGTCTGCTCTATCCCTGCCCATTGATAGCTCTCTTCCTCCAGTCCCAGCTCTCTTCCTCCAGTCCCTTCCCCCCAAACTGGATTCTGTGGGCTTTCTTTGTAACCAGTAATATGGTAATACAGTCCTTCACATACACACACACACACACACACACACACACACTCCAAAGGTATTCAGGTTCCTCCCTCATCTGCTCTTTGAGGGCTGAAATTCTGCCTCCTAGGCATCTCTGTGCCCACACCTCCTAGCAGAGGGCTTTGCCTATAGCACATTGCATTGAACCAAAGAAAAGCGACAAAAGAGCAAAATACTTTTGCAATCCGAAGAATACGTTTGTAATGAGAATCCTCATCCACAGTTGTCTGCAGTATGTGCCAGACTCTGTTGAAGCAGAGCCACATGTGTGCGTCATCAACTTGTGTTCCTGTCTGCTCACACCCTCTCTTAAGTCTTGCCTACAGTTGGAAGAAGGCAAGCGTCCCTTTTGGGCCCATCTCATCTAGGGAGTGGTAGAAGTAATCTGTAGTTCATGCGATAGGTTGTTTTGTCTGCATGGTGCCAAACAATTTTGCTTTGACTTGGTTTTTTAATCATCGTATTGACTCGAGCAAGCAACACTCTGGGTATCTCAAAACAGCCTGAACTGACCAAAGAGAAAGAGTCATAGAAAAGCAAGGGAATGTCATGTAACGTGTAAGGTTTTCTCTTTGAGCAGGAAGGTGTCCAAGGTTTCAAGGCAAAAGCACTAACACTTAGGTATAGAAAAATTCTTATCTTTATTTTAAACCTGAAGTTCTTGGACCTTCGTGAAAGGCGTTCTTTGTTGAGCTTCTTCTCTGAAAAGGCAGTTGCTAGCGGGTCACCTTCTTGTGACTACTTTGCCCTCAAAAGGATGCTTTAGTAGGCCACATAAAGATGATCAAATCTTCCCAAAGAACAGACCATGACAACATTAAATGGTTTATTTGTTTCCTGCACCTGTTTTTGTTACTTTCCAAGTCCCTGGAGAAACAAAGGCAGCCTTTCTGCTGCTCTGAGAAATTATTCTGTCTAGAATATTTGATCACACACCAGAACAGGTGCCAAATGGAAAATAATATGCCTGATGTCCACCCAGGCAGCAGGAAGTTGGCCAGAACGTGGCATCTCCTAATTTAAAAGACCCAAAACCTCACATTCATCCTGAACTGGTCTTCTCAGAGATCCCAACTGTTTGCAGATCCTAGAATCCCAGAGGGCTGAGCCAACTTAAAAATCCTACAGTTCATTACACTCATTTTTTCAGGCTGAGATTCAGACTGTCTGAGACTCAGACAGGTTAAACGATACCCTCATTAATTAATCGCTATCTAGTGGCAGATCCAGTTCTAGAAGGAACCCAGGTGAACCCAGGTGTCCTACCTGCAAATTAACAAGGAAAACTGACCCCTATTCATCTTTTAAAAATTTTTTAAGTAAGCACTCCACCTAACATGGGACTTGAACTCACAACCCTGAGACCAAGAGTCGCACGCTCTACTGACCGAGCCAGCCAGGCACTCCGACCCCTATTCATTTTAATACTCTGATTATTTCAGAACCTAAGATGAAGACATTTCATTCCAGAAACCATGACCCACTCCCAGTTGATTTCAACAGATAACATGGAGAAGACTTGGACTAGTTAAATCAATCATAGAGAAGTACAAATGCACAAGAGGTGAGGGTTGGAATACTCATTAAGTCAGACTCTGAATTTTTCACACCAAGAAGTTAGTTGAGGATAGTCACATTTTGACAGTCATCCATCCCAGAACTATTAAAATAACACTTAAAGCCTACTTGGTGATTTTTAAGGGGGTTAATTATACAAGCAGGCTCCATGATCTGTTGTATTTTTCCCCCCTAATGCATTTGTAAGCAAGCAACTTGGAGCTCAGTGTGCCTTTTGCCATAGGAAAAGTATCAACTACAGAAGGGAGATCTCTGAGCTGGTCCATCAAGGTCTATTTGACTATAAGATCAGAGAACTCTGGTCCTTCCAGGCCTGACCTAAGTCCTGTCTGAACAACAGGAGGTCAGCATTGCAGGAGTGAGGGAGAGGTCAGTGACCGGAAGGAAAATGGCATCAGGGAAAGAGCATGGAGCTTTCAATTCCTCCTCTGGCCCTTGCCAACCCTTTGAACAAATCTCTTATTGTCTTTGAACTGTGGTTGCTCTCCTGTAAAGTGGAGCCAATGACTAACCCACAGGCTCCTGGAAGAATAAAATGAGCTGAATGTATGTGAAGCTCCCAGCTCTGTGCTGACACTGAACTGACACTCAACAAGCTATTCTCCCTAACCTCCCACTGTCCGAGGTGCAGTCACCCCCAAAGGTCTGAACACCACCTCCTTCCCTGGATTAGTGTGTTTCTTTCCCCAGTTCCCCATTTCACTGGTGGTGCCCCAAGACCTTCACCCCAGTTAGCCCTGTTATCCCTGGCCCTCAGTCAAATCCCTCTCCCCAAGTTCAGCTAGGTCTTCGAAAGGAAAAATATCTGATTGAAGGGGGTCACACTCAAAAGCCATCAGCTTCAGAATCCTCTGGGCAGTAGGTATATTTTTGAACAAAGCTGCTCAATAACCAAAGTGAATCTCAAATCCATTGACTATCAGGCATGATAACAAAATCAAAAGAAACTTTGAGACAGTGTTAAAAGGAGCCATCATGACTGGCAGATCCAGCCCTGCCTCAGAGCCTACTCTAAATCATCAGTCTGGGTATTCTTGCTTTTCACATCTTCTAACATTCCTGTGAACACTACCTCTTCCACCCAATTTTGGTTGCCAAGGCCCAGGAGTGTGGCTCTGGCAGAGATAGTGAGAGGGTTGTCTGTTGCTAAGTCCTTGATGGTAGGGGTCATTTGTAATTCCTGCATTTGCTTGTCAGGTACTACCTGATCTGCCCTTCTTCTGGGCAATCCTTCTCCATCTTTTAGGAGAGAGAGATTCCAAATGACATAATCATTTAAGCATGTGTGGCCAAAGTCTCCAACCTCACATTTGCCAGCCTGAGACATGGCGTCTCTTGATTTTGAGGGCAAGTGTACTTTATATGTGCCTATATCCTCCACGGGGCCTAACATTGCATTTAGTGCAGGCTCATTAGATGAATGAATGAATGAGTGAATGAATGAATGAAATTCTAAAATCTGATAGACATTACTAGTGCTCATTTCCAAGTCTTGTCTCCTCCAGGCACATGAAAGACTACAGGTCAAACCTCTCTGCCATCAAATGGGGCCATGTGATGGCAAGTAGAAGTGACATGTGTCATTTCTGATCTGAACCACAGATGGGAGCTCTCTGCATAGGATTTCCCTCCCAGGCCACCAGCCACATTAGAGAGGGCAAAGCCTCTGTTAGCCTGAGTTCCTGAGTCACTGTGTGGAACATATCACTCCTCCACACCTGCTGACCTGTGTTAGACATATAACATGAACAAGAAATACGCCTTTGTTGAAGGATTTTTGATCTGCAGCATAACCTAGCCTACCCTGACTAATACAGCCAATGACCACTTAAAGGTGAAGGCAAAGACGCTGCATATTTTGTCAAATTCATAAATCCTCCTGAGAATATTTTCTTGTCCAAAGTTTGATTGTTGTGGCATCAGTCTTATTAGTCAGGAAGGACCTAAAGGTTAAAAGCCACCTGAGGATGGCTACTCAGTCTGCAGTTTCACTGGTATGAGAGCAGAAGGTATGATGACCTTCAGTTACAGTGAGTCAGGGTTCCCCTGGCGCCCTGCAGGTCAGAACAAGGCAGATTACCAGGGGAATATGCAAGACACAGTATGAAAACAATTTCATGCATCAAACTCACATCCTTGGAACCATATTCTCGATTGATCTGTGCATAAATGTTTAAAATGCACTTTATTTCATTTTTAGGTTTTGAAATGAGGGGTTGACATTTGCAAGATGAGCACCATATGTGCCTTGTCAAGTCTGTGCCATGCTCATTGGGGCAGACCCAGCTCCCCCGCATGGCGTCATCCACTTAGCAACCTCCTGGGATACCTTGTTTTTCGTTTATGGGCAGCATTTGGCCAGAGGCTACAAGCAGTAGGGACAGGGACAGAAAGAGTCCACTTTTTGGCTGTGTCTCCAAATTCAACTCACCAAAAATTCCTATTGTTTTTGGTTCCCGTGTTGGCAGTGAATTTCACTACCATATGTTCTAGCATTTCTAAAACCATCTCGGTTTTGAATATATTCCTTGTCTCCGTAATCCATCAAAATGCCCCAGAAATTCCAGTATTTCAGTATACAAACTACATCTATCAGACAACCTCTTGCACTGGGATGAAATACAAAAATTAATTTTGAGAGCCTGTGCCTCAGTTTCCAGTTGAAATTCATTCACTTCACCCTCAGATACCAGGAAACTATATGAGGATGAGGTTTATGTTTACCTCCGTTTATGTTTACCTTAAAAAAGGCTTTATATCAAATTGCCTTAGTCTCGAGTGTTCATTTCAGAATGGGTTCTCACTGGGTCACTTTGTTATGGAACCTGGACTGGATCGCCTGACAGAAGAACCAAGCGGCACCCGGAGATCTTGGAGGATAGGAGGTTTATTTAACTCCAGCGGGCTCAGAGGAGAGTGGTCTCCAAAGGTCTGAGCCCCGAGCACAAACAAAGGGGGTAATTTATACCCTTCTACTTCCGCATACTTGGCCCTTTTGGCGCCTACACAAAGCGGGGCAGGGAGAAGAACCCGGATGAGCCCCAGGGCAAGGACTGGGACTCTCCTGCTGGCTCGGTCCGCCATCTTAGGACACAGATTTTCCTTATCATCCCCCCCTTTAATGCCCCTTTAAACACCAGTTTAGAGGGTATCATTTTCATCTTCTAAGGGGCAATAGTGAATAAGGAGCAACTGGAGTCTGATTTTAGCAATTTGAGTAGTGATAAACCTAGGAATGGCATTAAGAATACAAGGACCAAATGCCACTATGAGGAGAAGCAATAGGAGGGGGCCGACAAGGGGGGGCAAACCAAGGGAGCCATTGTGAGAGGGTATCCCACCAACTTGTCCGCTGGAATGTTTCCCACTGGCGATGTACTCGTTCCTGTAATTGGGTTAGAGTTTCTTGGACCACCTCTGACTCATTAGCATAGAAACAACATTCCTCCTGTAAGAAGAGGTAGAGCCCCCCCGCCCCCGCCCCCGCGCAGCCGTGTGTGTAAGTCGAGCCCGGGCCTGTTTTGGAGGACCACTGAGACCAGTGAATCGAGTTGGCGCTGCAGGGCCAGGGCTGACTGAGTGAGGGCTGAAAAATCTGCCGTGAGTTGTTGAGTTAACCCCTGGTACTGAACCTGAGACATCCTGACGCCAGTGGCGCCGAGGGCAACACCTGATGCAGCCAGCAGGCTTACGATAAGAGGGATGGCCATGGGGGAGCATCGAGGTGGCCAGGAGATCTCCGTATGAGTGGGGCATCTCTCCCGGGGAGGACTGAAAGATCAGGTAAGAGACTGACAAGCGTGCATGATTGATCGCACGGGGTGATGCAGATGTACACACCTTGATCACAAGCCAGCAAAATGTTGTTAGGCGCACAGACCCGACTGTGGCCCATGATGGGAGAGGAAGAGTTGCCATACAGCGGTACTGGAGCCAGAAAGGGATAATCTGAGGTCCCCGGTGCCGAGGTGGGATATGACACGGTAGATTGGTTGAGGATGACACCTAGGTATTGGACGGGACTGGGCTTCATACAGATCCAGCAGTCAGATGCTAGGGGTGGATTTGAGTGGTTAAGTGCTTGGTGGGAGGCGTTAATCATACCTAACAGTTGCGCTATAGATGCTTGCTGTGTGTGGATGGGGAACCCAGGGATGTGCCGGGGCGAGTTAGTTTCTGTCTGACTCTGGGGGTTGACTGTAAGGCTTGGAGTGAACATGGACTTAATTATAAACTTGGCCATGGGGTCGGTCCCCATAGGGTGATATTGGCCCAACAGGAGAATGATTCCTGTAGCCCATGATGTGGCATTGGGTTCTAAGACCGAGAGAGTGAGCAGTATACGGTGATTGTTAGGGCAAGAGGATGGGGCGGCATTGCGTGACAAGGAAATCCGGATGTCACCGTGCTGTTTGAGGCGCCACCTGGTGGACCATCATTCCGTTCCCAGCCAAGTCGTCACCCAGGACTCACATCCCCAGGCTCATGAGCTGAACTGAGGGCAGGTGTTTGGCTATTGAGGCGTAGGGCCCCCACAGATGTAGATATCTACCAGCCGGTAACCAGAGTGAGGGCCATGGTAGGAACACCGTCTATGAGGTTCCCAGGACATATCAAGAAGCTGGCATCCATCAAAATGGAGGTTAACCTTTGGTGTGTGCCCATCCCAGGTGGAAGAAGTCAGTGGGGGCGCTGGTGCAGGATTGAGGGGGATAAGCTGGAAAGTCCATTTGCCAGTAACGGTGATACGAGAGTTTGCCCCCCTTGCCTGGCCGGGCAAGCTAGAGGCAGTGGGAAGGAACAGCACACCAGGTAGCAGAAGACCGGGATTGACTGGGGCCAGGAAAACCATGGTGAAATGCGCTCAGGAGTAGACAGCGGAGGGCCAATAAAAGTGGGATCTATGACCTTAGGAGAGGGAGCCATCGTGGCTAACCTGTCAGCAGATGAAACCTGTGGACAATAAGTGCAGTAATACACCCTAGGGTCACCCAATAAGCAATCGCAATAGCAAGCCTCTGGGGGAAAGTCCAGTCAGGAGGGGCAACAGTGTAGAGTCCGATTTCTAAGATGAGGGAAATCACACCAATGAGAGTCAGGGACCACAGTGAAAAGGTGTCCATCAGTCGGTGGGGTCTCGTCAAAGGTGAAGCCAGAGTGGGTTCGTGAAGTCTGGCTGGCCTTTCCACTGCGTGGCTCCTCATCCGAATGATGAGCTCTCTTCGCTCTGGAGTGGTGGACCCACGGGGTGAAACCTGAGACCTTGAGGGCAGTAGGGGCAGTTAGAACAATAGTGTGGGGCCCTGTCCACTGTGGTTTGAGGGGGTCTTTCTTCCAATCTTTGACCCAAACTGAGTCCCCTGTCTGGAAGGAGTCATGCCCCCTCAGCCACGGCCCATTCTTTTTCCTTTTTAGTGTAACTGGGCAGAGGGACTTCTTCCGGGGGTGTTAGGGCCATGGTGAGGGAAGGGGCTCTGTCCATGTCCTCACTGACTGCGGTCTTGGCTGCCTCATCTGCCAGATGATTTCCCCGTGCTATGGGGTCATCTCCTTTCTGGTGTCCCTTACAGTGCAGGATTGTTACTTCCTTTGGAAGCCAGATGGCTTCGAGGAGTCTCAGTATCTCCTCTTTGTTCTTGATGGCTTTTCCTGCTACAGTTAGGAGGCCCCTTTCCTTGTAGATGGCTCCATGTATATGTACAGTAGTAAAGGCATACTGAGAGTCAGTATAGATATTGAGTCCCTTGCCTTCACCGAGGGTGAGGGCTCGGACTAAGGCATATAATTCAGCCCGTTGAGCTGACCATCCAGCTGGTAATGCCTTAGCTTCTAAGACGTCAGTGGTTGTGGTTACTGCATAACCCACTTTCTGGGCACCCTCCTGTAGGTAACTGCTGCTGTCACTGAACAGTGTGAGCTCTGGATTCTTTATGGCTTGATCCCACAGATCTGGACGGCTCGTGTAGACCTCATCAGTTACCTCAGAACAGTCATGGTCTGGTTCCCTCTCTTCCGTGGGGAGAAAGGTTGCTGGGTTTAATGTCCTTACTGTTTCGAGGGTGACCTGCAGGTTTTCGCAGAGGAGCCCTTGGTATTGTGCTAGCAAAGAGTTGAAAAGGAAGGGGTGCCCCTGTGAGTTCATGAGGGACACAACTGCATGAGGGACCTTGACGTTAAGTTCTTGCCCCAGGGTAAGTTTGTCCACCTCCTTGATGAGTAGGACTGTGGCTGCCAGTGCCTTGATGCATGGTGGCCATCCTGCTGCCATGGGGTCCAGCTTCCTTGACAGGTAAGCAACTGGCTGTTGCCAGGGTCCAACAGTCTGGGTGAGTACCCCGAGCGCTATTTTTTCCTTTTCATGCACAAAGAGATTGAAGGGTTTTCTACATCTGGTAGGCCCAGGGCTGGAGCCTGCCCCAGGGTGGTCTTTATCTCTGTGAAAGCAGCTTCTGCTTCCTCAGTCCAGGTAGGGGGTTCTCGACTTGGTCCCCCTAAGAGATCATAAAGGGGTCTTGCTATTGCCGAGAACCCAGGGATCCAGATGCAACAGAATCCTGCAGCCCCCAGGAATTCTCATAGGCCCCTTTTTCTCTGGGGCTGTGGCAGGGAGATGTTATCCCTTTTCCTCTCCGGCCCTAGTTCTCTTTTCCCTTGGGTGAGTACGAAACCAAGGTATCAGACCTGTTGTTGGCAGATTTGTGCCTTCTTCCAAGAGGCTCGGTATCCCGAGTCTGACAGGAGCTGTAGGAGGGCCTTTGTGCCTTTTGTGCAGTCTTCTTGTGTGTCACTGGCAAGGAGGAGGTCATCCACATACTGGAGGAGGGTGCATCGTGTGGCCTCTCTCGGGAAGCTGGCGAGGTCCGTGGCCAGCGCTTCCCCAAAGAGGGTTGGTGAGTTTTTAAACCCCTGCGGGGGGCGTGTCCAAGTCAGTTGCATCTGGCGCCCTATATCAGGTTCAGACCATTCAAAGGCAAATAGTGACTGGCTCTGGGGAGCTAAGCAGAGGCAGAAGAAGGCATCCTTCAAATCTAGGCAAGTGAACCATCTGGCCCACCCTGGGATTTGGCTGAGGAGGGTGTATGGATTCGGGACCACTGGGTGCAGAGAGACGGTCACCTTGTTGATGGCCCATAGGTCTTGAACTGGTCAGTATCCCCCTCCTGGCTTCTTTTTTTTTTTTTTTTTTAAAGATTTTATTTATTTATTTGAGAGAGAGAATGAGACAGAGAGAGAGAGCATGAGAGCAGGGAGGATCAGAGGGAGAAGCAGACTCCCTGCTGAGCAGGGAGTCCGATGCGGGACTCGATCCCAGGACTCCAGGATCATGACCTGAGCCGAAGGCGGTCGCTTAACCAACTGAGCCACCCAGGCGCCCCGCCCCTCCTGGCTTCTTGACTGGCAGGAGTGGGGTATTCCAGGCTGACTGGCACTCAACTAGAATGCCTGCTTCTTTGAGTTTGGTCAGATGTTCTTGGATGCCAATCTTAGCTTCTTGTGGAAGGGGGTATTGCCTTTGCCTCTGAGGTTGGGCTCCTGGGATCAGTTCAACAATGATAGGGGCCTGATTCTGGGCTAGTCCAAGTGGGTTGTTTTCAGCCCATACTGAAGGGAAGGCGAGTCTGAACTCCAGTGGGCTGCTTGGTTAGGCCTGGGCACAGAATAGCCTCCATTCTTCTACCCTTGGCATGGTAATTGCTAGTATTAGAGACCCTGTCTCGTCTTGTCTTGGGTTCAGTCAGAGGCTAGTGTGTCCAGTAGGCTCAAAGGTTATCTGAGCCCTAAGCTTGGAGAGTATGTCTCAGCCCAGGAGAGGGAGGGGCAATTAGGCAGATAAAGGAATTCGTGTTGGACCTTGTCGCCCCCGAGTTCGCACTGGCGAGCCTAGCAGAATGACTGTTGAATTGCCCGTGTCCTGGTGGCCCCAAGGATGGTCGAGGTCCTTTTGCTGAAAGGGGCCACTGGGGAGGTGACAACAGAGTGCTCGGCCCCAGTATCAACCACAAAAGTCACTGGTTGGCCCCCCACCTTCATTTTGACCGTGGGCTCATGGGGGCCAAGGAGGAAAGAGCCTGGTCCCCCTCAGTCTGAGTCCATTCCCAGAAGGCCTATGAGGTCCTCCTCTTGGGGTTCTTCCTTGTAGCGGCTGGGCTTTTGAGCCTTTCACCGGTTGGGACATTCATCTTTCCAATGCCCTTTCTCTTTACAGTAGGCACATTGTTCCCTTGCCAAGGGAGTTCTGGGCTTCCCCCCTTTCGGTGGTCGGGATCTCCCCACCTTTGTGTCGTCCTTTTCTTTCAGGGCGGCGGCTAGGAGGCTGACTTTCTTTTTCATCTTTTTGTCGGCTTCCCGTTCGGCTGTGACCTCCCTGTTCATGTAGACCTTATTGGCAATCTTTATTAGTTGGGTGATGTTCATCCCGGCAAAACCCTCTAGTTTTTGAAGTTTTTTCTGATGTCTGGGGCGGCCTGAGCCAGGAAGGAGGTGTTTACCATCTGTTGGCTTTCCTGTGCCTCGGGGTCAAATGGAGTGTATATCCTGTAGGCTTCACATAGTCTTTCGTAGTAGTCCCCGGGGGACTCCCCTGGTTGTTGAGTGACTGAGGATACCTTAGTCATGTTCATGGGTTTCTTAGCTCTTGCCCGGATTCCCCGGAGGAGGGCCTCCTGGTACCGGCAGATGTGGGCCTGTCCCTCGGATGTGGTGAAGTCCCCTGCTGGGCTCCCCTTGGGTGCGGCCGCATTAGCCCAGGCAGCAGGGTCGATGACTCCACTGGTGCGTGCTCTTCCAGGGACTGCCGTGCACCTTTCATTATTCTCTTCCTTTCCTCTGTGTTAAACAGGGTGCAGAGTAACTGTTGGCAGTCTTCCCAGGTTGGCCGATGAGTCTGGAAGAGGGATTCTATGAGTTCTACCATAGCCTGTGGCTTCTCAGAATAGGATGGGGTGTTATGTTTCCAGTTGAGGAGGTCGGTGGTGGAGAAGGGCTGATAATACATCATGGAACGGCCGGGTTGGACCATCCCGTCTTCATTGTGCCTCTCGGGTTCCTGCTTCTCTCGTACTGGCATTTGGAGAGTGATTGCACCCGGCCTGGGACATAGCTTGGTGCTGGTGTCTGGATAAAGTGGATCTTTTGGGCTTGGGGGCACTGGTGAGACTGATGCAGCAGAGTGTCTGGAGCTGAAGGGCCAGGTGTAGATGGTCTTGGGGGTATGTACGGTGGGGGCAGGGTCGGTTCATCCTCGGGATCTCCAGCTAGGATTTGTGGAGACTGGGGCTTTTGCTGATTTTCTTTAGGTCACTTAGATGAGGCAGTTAAGACCCTGGCCTGTCCCTGCCTATTGCAAGCAAATCCCACCCAGGGGGGAAGGGTCTGAGCAATTCCTAGCCAGGAGTCAATGTACGGAAACTGGTCAGGGTGTCCTGGTTCTCCTGTTACGACTCACCATACTCAAAGAATCGTTGGGACCTCCAATGTCCCTTCTGAAGGCCATCTGACATCAAAGGTGGGCCATTCCAATTCACATAGGGTTCTTAACTTGCTGGGGTTCATCCTGACTCCATAGTCTCCCGAAAACCCCTTCTTGAAATTTTTGATCATGGGCTCTAGAACTGTAGGTTTACTGTGCCCTCACCCTATGGTGATGTCCCTGTGTGCAGTGGCAGAGAGACAGACAAAGGGGCAGAGGTGCCTCCTGAGGTGAAGAGACCAATCAGATGCCCGTCTGGCCGTGTCCCAAAGGAGCTTAGGTGAGGCTTAGCCATAGTGGTCTCAGCATTGTGACTTACGATCGGAAACTACTCGATGCCGCCATAGACCATATGCCATTCACCACAGAATCGAAGACAGGCCCACTCAGACTCCATAGGCTTCTGCGGACCTTAAGGGTGCCCGCCCATGGAGTCACAGAATCAGTCCGCTTGAGCAAGCCAGGTCCGACTGCACATTCACTCACACATTCACTCCAGAAGTTATTACATTCCCTCCCTGGGAATCCCTACGTGTGAGACAGCTAAGAGGTCTCTGGGAGGTGATCAGGCTCCCCTTCCACCCCAATGGGGGTGGGCCTGTCTGGGTCCTGGGGCCCCAGGCCTTACTGGAATCTGACTTCAAGACCAGGTCCTCACCTGCCAAGTCTCCTCGAGTCCAGCAGGAACAGCGGAGTGGGGCAGGCCCGAGAGGTGACTGGGGTGGGAGACTGCCAAAAATTAGATAGGGTGTGCCTTCTCCGTTATGATCCCTTGTTACGTCACCGCCCTGCCATTGCCCCAAACTGGTGGCAACAACGGGCCAGCGCGGCTGGGTTTCCCCGTCAGGGAACCAAATGTTACGGAACCTGGACTGGATCGCCCAACGGAAGAACCAAGCGGCACTCGGAGATCTTGGAGGATAGGTGGTTTATTTAACGCCGGCGGGCTCAGAAGAGAGTGGTCTCCAAAGGTCTGAGCCTGGAGAACAAGCAAAAGGGAGCAATTTATACGCCTCTACTTCCGCATACTTGGCACTTTTGGCGCGTGCGCAAAGTGGGACAGGGAGAACAACCTGGATTGGTGTGCGTGGGAAGCAGAGCAGGGAGAAGAACCCGGAAGAGCCCCGGGGCAAGGACTGTGACTTTCCCACTGGCTCGGTCGGCCATCTTAGGACACAGATTTTCCTTATCAACTTAGTGGTATTGGTCTGCTTTCCTGACTATTAATTAATCCAGGGGTTTTGTGAGTTGAACATTTCAATTGTGGAAATGTCACTTTGCCTCTGATCAGTTTGGTCAGAAATGTGTGCCGCCTCTCCTTTTCCCATGACCGACCGGTCTGGTTCAATTTTTCAGATTGATTATTCTGTCTACCCCAGCACTGTTTTAGGCCAGGGAGAGTGCACAGTGGGGTCCACAGCAGGATCTAAGCTGCCTAGTGGAGGTCAACCACCCCATCACTACCATTCAGGGTTCGATACCAAGTGTCTGAAACACTGTTAGCACACAACCTTTCGTGGCAAGCTCAAGCCCTGTTAAAAAACAGATGCCCCAGGGAGGCCCGCGCATTAAATTACGGATTACTAAGCCCTTGGCAGGAGCATGTTAGGAACTCCTTTCCAAATGGTATCTTCAGAGAGGAAGGCCTGGAAAGAATGGAGATGGGCCAACACAGACAAGTGTTCTGAGAAGAGTGTAGCAGAAGGACAGACTTTGTGGGGTGCAGAGGGTGGACCCAAGTGGAGAGGATATGGCCATGAAATGCAAAGGATGAAGGGGGTTGATTTTAATTGAGCCTTTATTCTATGCCGGGCATTACACAAAATGTTTTCTGTGTGTTTAATCCCCTCAGTGACCCTGGGCAGTAAAGTGTATGCTCACTTCACAGATGTGGGAACCACCAGTCAAGGTGGTTGATGATATCCCCGGATCACACAGCTGGCATTTGACGAAGCCACCACCTGAACCCCAGTCTCCTTCTAAAGCACTTACAGTAACTCTCTAAATTGGCCTGGATCTCAATACCAATTATTTTAAAACAAGAGACATTTATTTTTTATAGCTCCAGAGGCTGAGAAGTCCAGGATTAAAGTACCAGTAGAGTCGGTGTCTGGCAAGGGCCATCTTCCTGGTTGACAGACGGAAGCCAATTCTAATAGCAACCTAATAACCCCATGACCAAATATTGTTGCTGCAGACTCTGAGATGGTAGACTTTAAAAATTAGGAACTAAGAAGACAGTTTGGCAATTTCCCCCCAAATTAAACATAGTCCATCATGTGATCCAGCAAACCTACCACTAGGTATATACCTAAAAGAATTGAAAGCAGGGACTCAAACAGATATTTGAGTACACCAATATTCATAGCAGGATTATTCACCACAGCCAAAAGTAGAAACAACCTAAGGGCCCATTAAAGGATGAATGGATAAACAAAATTATTACATCCATACTATCATGGAATATTATTCAGCCTTAAGAAAAAAAAAAAAGGAAATCCTGACACATGCTATAACAAGGGTGAACCTTGAGGCTATTACACTAAGGGAATAAGCCAGTCAAAAAAAGGACAAATATCATATAATTCCACTTATTTGAGGTACTTGAGTAGTTAAATGCGTAGAGGCAGAAAGTAAAATGGTGGTTGCCGGGGGCCGCGAGGAGGAGGAAATGCTGAGTTATTTAATGGGGACCGAGTTTCTGTTTGGGATGATGAAAAAGTTCTGTGGATGGATGGTGGGATTGGTTGCATAGCATTGTGAATGTACTCAGTTCCACGGAGCTGTACACTTAAAGATGATTAAAATGGAAAGTTCCTTGGTATATATATTTTACCACAATTTAAAAAAAAATGCACAAGGACAGGAATTTAGAATTTGACCTTAAATATCTTCTTTTATTCATGAGCATAGCGCATTTTCCCCACATTATGCTATTTTGCTCTATGGTCATGAAATGGTAGAAGCTGGCAGAAGCAGCAAGCCTGACAAGATGAATACAAAGTTTCTGATGGTGAATCAACTGGTCCTACCAACTAATTTTGCAGAAGGGGAAACTGAGAGCTGAGATAACTTACCTGAGTCCACGCAACAAGGCAAGTCAGCCTTCAGTGGCCAAGGGGCACCTAAAGCCTTGGCTGCCTGGCCAGGCTTTCTCCCCTAGAGCCAACTTAAGAAATGCAGAGAACAAAGCAGATGGAGTGGTGTGCTCATGTGCATGCTTACCTGCCCAAAGGTAAAAGCATGGAAATGACGTAGACATGAGAATCTAGTACAATTAAATTATTTAAACCACTTTACTTTGCCAAAAGATTCCAAAACCAAATGCTTATTTCTTCCCTCAATTACTGCACCTTGACCTTTTTCATCCCTGTGTATGCACAAGGGGTGAGTCCATGTCTGAGCTATGAACTGTCAAACAAATTCCTGCTGAACAGGGGGGGAAAAGATTCAATGGAAATAAAACTCATTCCATTTTTCATGTATCAAGTATTTCTTGAGCACCTAATTTATGCCAGAGACTATGTATCTCAGGGAGTATAGCAGAGAACAAGCCACGCTTCGTCCCTGCCCTCATGAAGTACTGGCCTCAGGGCAGGGCACGGATGCCACACTAAGGGAAGCCTGAATAACTCAGTGACACTTGGAGAGTTGCAGGAAATGACAGCCCAGTGTTGTAAAGGCGATGATGCGAAGTCTGGATAGCGAAGGAATGGTTGGCATGATCTCTCAGGGTTCAGAGAAGCAGAGCCACTAAGAGATAGACAAAGACCCAGATGGTCCCCCCTAAATTCATATGCTGAAACCTACCCCCAATGGAACTGGACTAGTGTCCTTATAAAAGAGAGCCCAGAGAGCTCCCTCTCTTGTCCACCTGGTAAGGACACAGTGAGAAGACAGCCATCAATGACGAAGAGGGTCCTCAGCAGATGCCAAATCTGCCAGAGCCTTGATCTTGGACTTCCCAGCCTCCAGAACCATGAGAATAAATTTCTGTTGTTTATAAGCTACCTAGGCTGTGGTATTTTGTTATAGCAGCCTGATCTAAGATAGGTAGGTAGGTAGGTAAATAAGTAAATAGATAGATGATAGGTGATAGATGATAGATAGATGATAGATAGATAGATAGATAGATAAATAGATAGATAGATAGATGATAGATAGATAGATGATAGATAGATAGATAGATAGATAGATAGATAGATGATAGATAGATAGATGATAGATAGATAGATAGATAGATAGATAGATAGATAGATAGATGATAGATTTGTTACAGGGACTGGCCTCATGCAATTGTGGGAGCTGCTCAGCACCTTCCATCCGGCTGTTGTCTTCACATCCGAGGCTGGAGCCTGAAGAGCCCACAGGGCAGGAAATTGGGGAAAGAAAGATGGATGTAAAGTGGGGGAGATAAAGAAGCCTTCTTGTTGCCTCCCAGACACCCCCTCAGTCATGGACAAAAGCATACATCTGGCCCAGGAGTGGGAGAAGCTGGAAGGGAGAAGGACTCGGGGCCAGCCCCTGCCTCCCACCAGTGAGGTGAGCCAGCAGGTGCAAGACCACGTTGTCAGCTCCAGAAGGGCTGCTGCCTCATGTCCACCCTCCTCACCTCCTACAAGAGTCTCTTTTGTGGCTCATCATGACTGGACACTTACAGGGAAAGGAGTTCTGGAAGATGCGGTTGCCCTCATCAAGCTGACAGATTTTAAAGCCACCACGGGTGACAACCTACCCTAGACTGGGGGAAGGGGGAAGTTTCCAGGAGGAAGTCACATGGACGCTGAGACCCAAAGGATGGCAGATGGTGGCCACATGGAGCAAGGAGAGAGTTCCACAAGTGTCAGAACCACAATAAGAAACAGACCCTGTCTGAGAAAGTTGGCATTTTTAAAAGGAAATGGGAACCAAGAGGAGAAAGATGCACTCCCAAAGGATGAACTTGTTCAAAACCAAGAATATAGCACATTTTTCTAGATCTATAATAGTGAATTGAAGACACTAAAACAGTGGTGGAGCGGCTTTCCCAACCTGTGGGGTGATTCACAACTTTCTCTACTTCCCATCTGTCCATCCTTCCTACTTCCTTCCAGGAGTAAGGTTCCCGTCATCTGTGGACATCTGTGGACAGCACTTCATTCTCCCAGGAACAAGGTGTGAGAATATGTGCCAAATATTGCCAATTGGGGACATTTACATGAGCCTTGGTGTCCAGAGATTTTATTGGGGTCAGTCACGGAGGCATGGGGTACCCTCATGACTGACCTTAGCTATTCAGATTCCAGCATCTCCAAACTGGGACAGCACGGCCAAGGTCCCCACCATAAATCGCACTGTGATCACAGATTATCTGGCATGGCCCAGTGCCCCAAATAAATAAAGACACTCTTGTCAGGCAGGATATTCCATGGGCTTAGAGTTCTCTCTCAGGAACCAGTCAAGGGCTAGACCTTTCTTCAGAACATGCCGAGTTTGGTTAACCCAAGCCTACTGGGTCAACCATGTATTGTTCATCCACACATTTTGTTCACATTTTGTTCTGAGAGGGAAGTACCATGGTCCAGAGTGGGCAACACTAGTCAGGACGCTTCCTGTCACTAACCCGCCGGTGACCTCAGGTTAAGACCTATCGAGTCTCCTTGCCTTAGTTTCCTCGTCTGTGAGGTGATAGCAGTAATGCCCACTCTGAATTTCCTGAAAGGTGCTATGAGAGTCAAATGACACAATGGATGAGATAAGTACAAAGCCTCCCGTACTTGCTAATGTCAGGGCTAATAAGGTGTCCAAGTCAAATGGCACTCTAGGGATTTCTGTTTATTTTGCAGCCATTTTGTTTTTCCCCCTAATAGTTATAAAGTGTTTACTATGTGCCAGGTACTAGGCCAAGTGCTTATGTGGATTATCTTATTTAATCCTCAAATAATTCTCTGAGGAGAGTACTATTATTATCCTCATCTGAGAGGACTGAGTTTCAGTAAGGTTACCCGAGGTCACATCTCTTCTTAAATAGCAGAGACAGCTTTGAAACTGAACAAAGATAACCAGAGCCAGAAAAACCAAGCTAAGTTGGTTGCTCGCCAGACAAGGGAGAGCTGCATAGCTCACCCAAAGGCGTTTTCAGTGACTCTCTCTCAGTTAAAAGGGAAAAGACTGGATCAGGACACAAAGAAAAGGCTTCGGCTCTCAGAAGGTGGGATTCTGAAGTGTGTCATTTCATGGTTAAAGGAGAAAATTGTGAAACCTTTGGAACTGTTCATCGCTCTGGTTTTTACAACAGAAGCCCTATTGTCAGACAGGTCTAAATGGGTTGGGCAATTAAGATTGAGCAAGCTCAGGTCATAGCCGGTGAGTTTGTGGGCACCTAAGAATTGGGGACATCCCTCTCCGCAGAACTGAGGCTGTCTGTCTCCAGGGCTGGAGACTGTACATCCCCGTATCTGGCCACCTTTGCTCCGTGTCAGCTGTCTTCCCACCAGCTCCTAGCCACTCTTAGCCAAACGTGTCAGGGAACTCGGACTGCCTGGAGAATGCTCATTTTGTCAGTTTTTAACAGTATCATTGTTTTTAAGGAAAAACCTCATTTTTATTAGAGAACTGCAGAAGTAAATACTCCTGATTTCTTCTACCATAGGCTCATCTGCTGTTCCTTGTCCTCCAAGATAAATCTAGAAGAGGAGACAGCTGTTCAGTTGCTACAAATCATAGGAACACTCTGGTGCAAAAATCTCCATAAAAGACTTCAAAGAAGATTTATGTCTTGAGGCAGAATTTATAGGAAAGGCAAAAAAAAATCTTGGCAAGAAGCAGCAGAAGGCTTTTACACAGAGGCACGTCTGAAACTCTGAAGAGAAAGAGAAAAGGATACCCACCATGGGGAAAAGGGCAGACGTCCAGTGTCACCGTGTGCTGACCCGGACTGGGACCTGTGGATGGGGAGAGCAGGGGCAAGGCCTCTAAATGGAGCCTGGACCAGAAAATCCACACAACGAGTATTTGGAAGGCGTCCAGGACGTGGAGATTGCCATCAGGAGAAGGCTCTGCTCTGGAGATGAGAGAGTTTAGAAGGGCCCCAAATGTCCAGGAAAAAGAAGGGTGGTTCAAAATAGCCAATTTTCAATAAGCCACTTTGGAGATTACCTGGAATGTTTAGTAGTAGGAGTAGGAGTAGCAGCACTATTTTAATTCCAGAATTAATGTGTCCTTGAATAAGTAAGCATTACTCACAAATTGGGATAGGATTCTAAGTCTATTGCTCCTGACACCCCCCCCCCCCCGGCCCCAGACTCCCGCCTCCAGTCCTAGAAATGTTTGCAAAGACACCCCCTTTCATAGCCCAAAGAAGACCTACATGCTGAGAAATTTGAGTTTCTGACTGAACATGGTCTATTTTTCCTGCCCCCATGACCTACAACCTGGCCTTCTGGGAAGTGTTTCTTTTTCTGGGATGGGCGATGCCTGATCCAATAAGAAGAGTGTGCAACACGCTGTTCACCTCTGCCACTCACCCCCCTGGGTTAGCACAGACTCCACAGCTGAAGGGCACACTCTCCATCCACACTTCTAATCAGGCCTAGAGGGACACAGTGGCCCACGGGACAAATATGACTTCAAACCCCTGCTCTACCACTCACCAGCTGTGTGAATTTAAGCAAGTTACTTCCCGTCTCTGTGCCTCAGTTTGTGATCTGTAAAATGGGGATAATAATAAATCTGGCACATAGGATTGTTTTAAAGATCAAGGGAGATGTATGTCAAGTACTCAGCACGGAGCTGAGAAAACCCTCATTAAATGTTAGTTGTTGTCATTGTGCTGTATAATAAAGCATTTGTCTGCTCTTTGTCTCAGGTTCTAAACTCTTAGAATTTCCTGAATGCTAGGAGCCCTTGGACCACACCTGAGTTAATGTCTCACTTCAGACACCAGCTGCTAGTTTGGGGGTCCCCAGGCCACCTGTACTTCTGACCAATTGGCTATGAAATTGGGGTTCCCATGACCCCCTCAGGTTTAATAATTCACTAGAATGATTCCTAGAACTCAGAAAGTGCTATATTTATGATTATGGTTTTACTATAAAAGATACAAATCAGGGGGTGCCTGGGTGGCTCAGTTGGTTAAACATCCGACTCTTGATCTCAGCTCAGGTCTTGATCTCAGGGTCTCAGAGTTCAAGTCCCACTCTGGGCTCCACACTAGGAGCTTTAAAAAAAAAAAATAAGATACAAATCAGGAATAGCCACATGAAGAGATCAATAGGGTGAGGTTTAGAACAGTCCTGAATGAGCTGCTTCCATGCCCTCTCCCTGTGGAATCAAGATGTGTCACCCTCCCAATACTTCAGAATGCTCATCAATCTTGGGGTAGCTTTGGGTATCCAGTGTTTTCATTGGGATTTTATTACACAGGCACGATTGACCGAATCATTGGCCGCGTGATTGAACTCAAACTCCAGCTCCCCTCCCCAGAGGTGGGGAGGTCAGGCTGCTACCACAACTGGCCCCATCCTGAGTTACCTGGTTAGCATTAACTCAGGTGTGGTCCAAGGGCTCCTAGCATTCAGGAAATTCCAAGAGTTTAGAACCTGAGACAAAGAGCAGACAAATGCTTTATTATACAGCACAATGACAACAACTAACATTTAATGAGGGTTTTCTCAGCTCCATGCTGAGTACTTGACATACATCTCCCTTGATCTTTAAAACAATCCTATGTGCCAGATTTATTATTATCCCCATTTTACAGATCACAAACTGAGGCACAGAGACGGGAAGTAACTTGCTTAAATTCACACAGCTGGTGAGTGGTAGAGCAGGGGTTTGAAGTCATATTTGTCCCGTGGGCCACTGTGTCCCTCTAGGCCTGATTATAAAAAAGGAGAAGCCCAGAGGGCAGCCATTGTCCCTAGAGAAAAACTTATATATAACGCAAGGACCCAGAGTGACTTCAAAATCTTGGAGGAAAAATAATCTAAGCTTAGCACTTGAAAGAATTCAGTCTTCAGAGGCAGAAAAGCTGCTTTAAATTCCACCTCTACCAACTGAGAAAAAAGCACTAAACTCTCTGGTCTGCTATCCCTTCCTCAATTAAATGGAAATTCTAATAACATCTACCTACGAGTTTGGTCTGAGGAATAAAGGAGGTCATTTATTTGAAAGTGAAGAACACTAGACCCATGCAAGGCTTTCTTTTTTCTTTTCCACTCAGTCTGTCCCTGGCCTTTCCCCACAGAATTTATCTTCTCTCCACCCAAGCTATTTATTCCTTGTGCCTCACATGATACCCTTCAGCCTCTCTGATTGCCTTGGATTATATTTTGGTTCCCTTAGCTCAATTATTTTTACACTGTTCACATGGACTATTACTTTAGCTGCAGAGAACACCAGCCTTAAAAACATGTTTTAAGCACCTAATTATACATGGCATTGCACTTGAAACATAGCCAACAGGGGTCCAGGCCCGGGTGGCACAGTGGGAAAGGGTGGGGCATGTCCTCTGAAGACTTGGGTCTGGTCCCACTTCTGCCTCCTCCTACCTTGTTGCCTCGAAAAAGACAGCCTCTCTGAGCATCAAACTACTCGTTTATAAAATATCACCAATAATTATGCCTGTCTTGCTAACCTCACGGGCCGGGGTGGTGGGGCAGGGGATTGGATGAGAAAATGTTTGTGGAGTCTTTTGAAACCAACAAACCTTTATATGAATAGAATGAATAATTATGTAAGACAGCAACTGAAGCAGACATTGAAGCCCACATAAAAAGATCTACGAATGCGCGCCTGGGTGGCTCAATTGGTTAAGCAACTGCCTTCGGCTCAGGTCATGATCCTGGGGTCCTGGGATCGAGTCCTGCATCGGGCTCTCCCTGCTCTTTGGGGAGTCTGCATCTCCCTCTGCCTGCCACTCCCCCTGTGTGCACTCTGTGTGTGTGTGTCAAATAAATAAATAAAATTAAAAAAAAAGATCTACGAAAATCCTAGAACATTCCCATATAAGGAGCATACAGAAAAAATGGCACAAGACATGCACACAAATAAAGTCAAGACAGAGTTGGGCTCATTTTTGGAAGGCGTTTGGCAGGGAGGGCTGGAGAAGAGGTTGAGGGATGTGTCAGTGTTTACAAGTGCTACTGTCTGGGAGCAGAAACACATGCGAAGCTGGTAGCCATATGGAAAAATCTCATGGCAAAAAGCATGAATACCCGTAAGCGTGTCTTGGACATTATACTGATGTGATTCCCGAGATAGCATTAATGCATTCCATAATGGTATTCAAAGAGCTCGACTCTTATAATGAATATGAATTTCTGTGCCTACCAACAACTGAACACACCTCCCTGTCAGGTGGATAGAGAGAAACCCAAAGCTGCCCAGGGAGTTGGTTCAGATGAAAGCCACAGGGCTTGCTTCATCTACAGAAAATTTCCAAACACTATTTCCTCACTGGACACAAAAGAGGTGAATTGTCTATATTTAAAAAAAAAAAAAAAAGCTTTGGGTGCTACGTAAGGTGGTGCTAAAGTTGGGATAAAACACTTCATTAGACATCTTGCTTTAGCTACTTTTATCCATTCACTAAAAAAAAAAAAAAAATTATTTAGAGCTCCTGGGTAGCTCAGTTAAGCATCTGACTCTTGGTTTCAGCTCAGGTCATGATCTCAGGGTTGTGAGATGGAGCCCTGCCTCCGGCTCCGCACTCAGCGCGGAGAATGTTGGGATTCTCTCTCCCTCTCCCTCTTCCCGTCCCCCTACCCGCCCCACCCCGTGCAAGCACTGTCTCTCTCCCAAATAAATAAATTAATTAAATCTTCTTAAAAAGATGTTTATTCTGTGTCATTGGGAGGCAGGTACTCTTCTATGCCACCAGGATACCCCAGGGAATGTAACTGACAAAAGCCCCTGCCTTCATAGGGCCAGTGGACTCTCATTAGGGGCTGGGAAAGAGGCAGGGAGACAGACCATATGCGATAGACCCAATGAATAAGGAAGCTACAGAAGAAATGAGGACTTGGTCGACACCACAGAGAAAAGGAAAGAACTTGAAGGGGATTCGAAGGGCAGGATGCGGCAGTTGGCATTTCCAATCCTGGGGCCCTCTTGAGCACGTGACTTAACCTCCCAGGCCTCCCTGCCTTTCCCATGAAATGGGACTAATACGGGCCTCCTAGGGTCACAGCCACGGTGGAATGAGGTAGTGCTGCAGACACACTCGGGACACAGGAGCGCCCACAAAGTCATCATAGGCAAGGCAAAACTTGAGTTTTGCACACGGTAAGGGGAAACCGGTACACACAGGAAGAGAAAGTTAGTAAGCGGGTGATGTATGGAGCTTATGTTCTCTCTCCCACTGGCACCACTGAGCCTAGATCTACTTCAAGTAGAAGCAAGGACATTTTGATCCATGGCAATAGAAAAAGTTGTGAAAGCAGATACCCTTGAGATGGAAAAAGTAGAGACTGAACACTGTTCTTTTACTCCTGTGCCACAGAGAAGGGGAAATGAGGAGGGAAGAAGAGCACAGGAGCCCGAGGGCAAGAGCAGGTGGAAGGGAGAGAGGCACAGGCCCCAAGTATTAGCGGGCTTCCGGACTTTACTTCCATGTGGCTCTGCCCAGAGAGATGCTCAGCAATGGTTTGTTTCATGAAATGCCAAGTCTCCCCTCCCAAAACTGAGACTTCCAGTCACCAGGCAGGACTGAGGGGACCTCAGTGAACATCAAGGGCCTGCTCAGTCTCACGGACTCTATGGGGAGGAGGAGAAGCCGCTTGCACTGGAGAGGGGGAAGCTACAGCCTGGGAGCAGAAGGAATACGGGATTAATCACTCCTGTGGTTAGGTCAGGCCAGCTTATGCCTCACAGCACCCTGCTGGGCACAGGCTCTGTAGGCTTAATGCTAAAATGTTGGTGGTTTCTTACCTAGCTGTTTACTTCTCACACATATCGTAGGGAACTAATCAATCAAACATTCGCATAGAGATATATTTCTATGTATTTGTATAACAAATTTTATAAGTGCATTTTATTTTTTTTAGATATTTTTTAAAGATTTTATTTATTTATTTGAGAGAGAGAGAGAGAGTGAGCATGAGTTGGGGGAGAAGCAGAGGGAGAAGCAGACTCCCTGCTGAGCAAGGAGCCCGATGTGGGGCTCGATCCCAGGACCCTGGGATCATGACCTAGGCCAAACACGGATGCTTAACCAACTGAGCCACCCAGGTGCCCCAAGTGCATTTTATTTTATTAAGATTTATTTATTTATTTATCTGAGAGAGAGAGAGAGACAGAGTATAAGCAGGGGGAGAGGCAGAGGCAAAGGGAGAGGGAGAAGCGGGCTCCCCGCTGAGCAAGGTGTCCGATGCAGGGATCCATCCCAGGACCCTGAGATCATGACCTGAGCCAAAGGCAGGCAGACGCTTAACTGACTGAGCCACCCAGGCACCCCTATAAGCGCATTTTAATTGTGTCTCTAAAAACAATGCTTTTCATGGCTTCCCTGGGTAACAAGTGGGCCTGGGAAGGGGATCAGCTATATCAGATGCTGCAGGGGGAGCCGATCCTGGAGGTGCGCAGCTGCTAAGGAACCACGGCATGGAAGTACAAATTCATCCTAATTTTAGGTTACTGGTGGCGGCGTGGTAGCTGCCCAAACAGCAACCCACCGGGTCAGGGGAGCCCCCTCGACTCCACCCATGAGGCATGGTTTCCCATCTTTTCAAGCATGTGACTTAACCCCACCAGGCCTCCCTGCCTTGTCCATAAAATGGAAAAGACTGTCATCACATCAAAAAGGTTTATAGACCTCATGAATAGTACTTGCATCATTTATTTTCAAAATACTTACGGGCAAGAAGCTACAATAAGTTCGGTAACATCTTAAAGTTAATTTCGTGTTTTGTAGATTGCGGCAGGACCCTCTTACACTGTGTACCACTCAACTTACAGTGCTTGGGGGCATATCAACGACATGATGTGCTGCACAGGTTCTTCAGACACGGTGTTTGTGGAAAACAACATGGGGATTATTTTAAAAGAACTAATGGAAAAAACAAACCACCATTTGTCAATAGTCAATAGTTAAATAGTTAAAACCGATATATATGGGGGGAAACCCAGCACCTATGGAAAACTGTGAAAATATCAAGCTGCAGTTGGATTCTGGCATTAACCCTGTCCTGGTGCTGATCCTGAGCTACATTTTTTAAGTTAGAGCTCTTTTTTTTTTTTTTTTTTTTTTGCCCCCAACCTGATCTGTCTCCCCCTACCTGGCCTGTGGGAACATTCATGTGTCTGTGCTCTGGCAGAGGGCACTCCGTCGCTTTGCATTTCTCAACACGCAGTTTGCCACCCCAACTTAGCAGAACAAGACTGTCTCAACCGACCTCACTCTTGCTCTCTCTCTGTTCCTGCATGTTGAGATCCCTAAACCTAGGGTTTGCAGGCAATGCCCATGGGGACAGGCCTTGTGGCGGGAGGGAGAGGTTTATAAACCTCAGGGCTTCAGGGGCACCTGGGTGGCGCAGTCAATTAAGCATCTGCCTTCAGCACAGGTCATGATCCCAGAGTCCTGGGAAACTGCTTCTCCCTCTCCCGCTCCCCCTGCTTGTGTGTGCACTCTCTCTCTCTGTCAAATAAAATAAAATAAAATGTTAAAACAAAACAAAAAAATGGCAGGGCTTTAGATTTAGATTTATCCTCCATCTTCAGTGGCCTTCCCCTTGTTCTCACTACAAATATGGGAAGCGTGAAGAAGCACCTGTCCCTGCTCATGAGCTTACCCCAGCCACAGAGCCAGAGCTTGGTCACCTCCTGCAGGCCGCCCTCCTTACAGGTAGGTGGCAGGCTCAGGCCCTGGAGAGACAGGGTCATTAATGAGAAATGTGGGGTACCATCGTCAGGATCTCGGCCCCTGTCAGCGTCTGACCGAGTCTCTCAGACGTCTGCCGAGGAAAAAGGAGAATTCTGCTGAGAAGGGACCAAAAAATCAGGAGAACCATTCAACCTTTCCTCCTCCCTCACTGTCCGTGCTGGGAGCTTTTGTGCGGTCAGTCCTCAGAATCCGTGCCTGAGCATCATCCCAGATCCAGCAGAGCCCCAGTGATGGGGATGAAGGCGGGAGGGGGGCAGTTCTTGACTTGTCCGACTCATTTTATTATTATTATTTGGCCAAACCAGCTTCTGGGAAGCAGTCTAGTTAAAAGTGGAAAGAAGTTCAAAGTGGCAGCCAGTATAAATCCCAACTCCATCACTTACTAGTTGTTTGGCCCTGCAAACCCCTGAACCTCTTTTTTCTTTTCTCACTAATTTGAGACATGGTGTTTTATTATCTATTTTCGTATTGAAGTATAATTAACATACAATGTTATATTAGTTTCAGGCGCACAATATATTAATGCATCGATTCTATTCATTACTCAGTAAGTGTAGTCACCATCTGTCGGCATACAAGGATATGACAATATTATTGACTACGTTCCCTATGCTGTACTTTTTGTCTCCGTGACTTATTCATAGTATAACTGGAAGTCTGTACCTCTGTGTCTATTTCACCCAGCCCTCCAGCCCCCTTCCCTCTGGCAACCACCCCTTGGACCTCTTTAGTTTTCAATGTCTTCACCTATAAAATGGTAGTCACAGCAGCACCCACTTAGAGGGTCGTTATGGCAAATAGGCTTACAAGGAACTTGGGGTGTAATTTTAGTGTGACTTGGGACTACAGGTTAACAAGCTTGATTCTAAATATAGCACATAGTAGGCCCTCAATAAATGTTAATTCAATGAATCAAGATCAATAACAAATTCTTCAGGAGAGGTAGCTGGAAATGAACATTCACAACTGATAAATTATGTGCGGGGTGAGTTTTACAAGGGAATGCTGATAATTTGTGAGTTGAAATGGCACTGTGTCTTAACTAGAGGGCAATTTTCAGAAAAGAAATGAATACATGATTCTGTGGGAATGACCTTGGCATCCACATACCTGAATTCTATTCCTGATTCCGCTATTAATTCACTTTGTGGCATTGAAAAAGCCCGCTTCATATTCAAGGTGTTTTTGTAAACTGAAGAAGTCAGACCAGATTATGTCTAAGGTTCATGTCTACTCAGTGGATGGTTCAGTAATGGTCTCTGGTACTTCTGCCAGAAAAGCTAATTAGCTTAAGTGAAGCGAGTCAAAAGTGGTTTTAAGGGGGAAGAAGAGATCTGTGTGTTATTGAGAAATATACCGGATTCTCACCAGGATAAAAGTCACCATCACTGTGAGTCAGGATGGTCGTTATCGCCATCATCATTGCCATCACGTACTGTGTACTGCAGGCCAGACACTACCCTAGGAGCGTGGTACACACATCATGTCATTCAACCCTCTCAGTATTTCTTAGCACCTCACCAGATCCATTCAAAAAGGAGAGATTTATGTTCCCTTAAAAACAATGGGATAATTACTGATTACAGGACTAAAAGCTATCATTAACTAGTGATCTCTGACATGCCAGGTGCTCTGCAGACCTCTTCCCTAATCTCTACAACAGCCCCGTAAAGTAGGTAATGTGAGTTCTGAGTTCATTTCTATTGCTGAGGAAAATATTACCATAAATTTCGAGGCTTCCATGGATGAAGACTCCAGCATGGCTTCGTGGGTCCTCTGTTCAGGGCCTCATAAGGCTGCAGTCAAAATGTCAGCTGGGCTGTGATCTCATCTCATCAAGCCCACGGCTTGTGGTCCTCCAAGACAGCCTTCCCTGAAATGATAGCCGAAGTTCCCTATGGTGGCTGCACTCGGTCCCTACCTTTTTGCTGACCTCCCGTTGGGGTCGTCCTCTGGCACGTGGTCTTCTCCACAACATGGCAGTCTGCTTCTTCAAGGCCATCAGGAAAATCCTCCTGACTTCTGTCTCTGACCTCTCGACCCTCTTTTCAAAAGTATGCCTGATTAGGTCAGGCCCACCCAGGATAATCTCCCTTTTAGTAACTCAACATTAACTGACTTGGTACCTCGATTACTTCAGCAAACTCCCCTCACCTTTGTCATACCATATAAGAGAATCATGAACATGCTATCCCACGATATTCAAAGGTCCCACCACATTTGGGGGAGGGGATTATCCAAGACGTGCATCCCAGGGACAGGAATTTGGGGGACCACCCTGGAACTCTGCAACAAGCTCTGTCTTAGAAGTCATCAGGTGCATGTCTAATGAGTCATAAGGAGCAAAACTGGAGTCACAGTCAAGCGTGAGAGTCCTGAACCCAAGCCCCTTCTTGCACATCACACCCCCGTTCTAATAGCAAACTTCATATCCCCAAAATAAACATTTTCTGCCGTCATCCAGGGCACTTGCAGTTCATAAAATACTTTATGACATGTAAAATTCAGCGTGATTAAATCAAATTCAAGATTTCCCCCAGGAGCCCCTCTCAGCACACATGTCAATCAAATCCAGGCTGAGCCATCAAACCCAATTACCCAGAAACCAGCTGACACAAGCTATTAATAAAGCCATGTGAAGCAGGGGGGCAGACATCCTCATTCTGCGGCTTTTCTCTCTCCCTCTCCGCCCCTCTCCTCACTGTCTTTACCCAGGTGTCACACCATTGCTCCTGAAGCTTCCGCATTTGGCAAGATTCCCACCTGGTCTTGTCTTGATCTCCCCTTCCCTGACCCCCTGCCCCACACGGATGGAGCGCTCAAGACATGTCTGTCGGACTAAACTCTTCTCCTCACTTTGTAATAAGCATATTTCAGACTATCTCAATTTCCTTCCCTATGATTTCAAGTGTTTGGGGGCATTTGAATTAACTGATGTTCCCTGCGTGTGCCCATATAGACAATGCCTCTTGTGCAGTGGCCGTGTCCCCAGCCAAGGACGTGGAGTATGTGGATCCACACTTCCCTCCTTCCTCTTCCTCCTAGAGAGCAGAGACTCGGGAACTAACACCTGCTGAACGCCTACTGAATGCCGCATACTGCAAACATACAATTATGCATTACCTTTTAGAGCCATAGAACCTGTGCCTTGGAGAGATTAACTCATCTGGGCTCATACCACGGATCGTGCTGCAGCTCAGAGCTGAACCCAGACTCGATGATGGCAAAGCCATACCCTCTCCAGACTTCACTGCTGAGTTGGGGCTTTTCTCCTCAAATTGAGTGTAGTCCCCAAAACTTTGAACAGTCTTTAGACAGGTATGAGTTTTAAAGGAGGCTTCAAGTGTTCAAATGAAACCTCATCTTAACAGATATGCATTTCTCGGACATGGCAACCTAAAAATACCACATTTAAGACTCAGTATTTATATCTATAGAGTTTTTCATACATTTCTGCTGCTAGGTACCTATGCCGGCCTGAGACATATTAGTCTTTCAGGAAATATTTGGAGAGAGAAGGCAGGAAGGGGTGAGAGTGTGAGCCCATGGGGTATTTGGCGGGGGGGGGGGGGTTGGATGCTCGCTATAGGTGAGCAGAGCAAGGCCCAGGGCTGGCCTGTCAGCTGCACAGCGAACATTCTCCCTGCTTTTGCGTGCTTCCATCGCCCCCTAGCCATCATGGGGAGGAATACCCGTCTCCGGGAAAATCTGTCATTCCTCCAGAATGTCACTTTTAGCCCCTTGAGTTGAGGGTCTTTGCTACAGTGTACGCCTGCGTACTTTGTCTTTTTCATTAGCAGCTTTCTTTAGTGGCTATTATTAAAAAATGGTATCACTAAGGGTTGGCATCACTTATCTTCTCAGCCCAAAAGAATGGGATTTGTCAGTTCTTTAGAAGCCCTTTGCTAGTAAGAACCAGGTCTTGTTTGTCTCTGAGTCCCTGACTCCACCATGAACTGTCCTGGGCATATGTCCACATGTGCCTTGGCTTTAGGGTCAGGCCGGGTGCTGTCTCCTCCATGAAGCTCACACAGCAATAGTTTCTGCTAATTCCCCATTTACCACGTGCCAGGGGCCTGATGAGCATTGTCTCACGTAATTCTCATGATGGCCCTATGAGGTAGTATGATTATTCCCATCTCACAGTTGGGGAAACTGAGGCATGGTGGGGGCACACACCTTGGCAAAGCCGAGATTCAAACCCAGCTGCCTCCTCCCCAGGCCTAGGACCTTCCTCCCAACACAGGCCCTGGGAGTCCCCCAGCCAAAGTGGTGTCTCCATCCTCTGCCACCATTCCTTTCGGACTCCTTCGTGTCATTTTTCACTCCCTCTCCCTGCAAGTTGTATTTCTTCTTTCTCTAAACCAGAAACCCAAACCCCACGAAGGACGTTGTCCCCCAACATGTCATCTTTGTGCACACCGAATCTCATATGTGGTGGGTACTCAGGAAAGGCGTGTGTCCATCCATGTAACTTGTGAAATTGCAGTTCCTTCGATGACTACAGGATTGTTAGTTCTGAGTTCAGGTTTCCCAAGGAGAGACCTGAGGATGCCTGGCATCAGAATAACCTTTAGCTGGTTGTCTGCTTACAACTATGCTCTCATGGGAGGGAGGAGAGTGAATGGGAGTGTTGCCCGGGACAAACGCAAAGTAGGATTTATAATTGAGACGCAACAGAGGAGAAGGGGGAGCTGAAGACTGTCTGAAAGCAGGCTCATCTGGGAACAGTGAGGCTTGGTTTACTTTTTTTTTTTTTTTTTTTTTGATAAACGGATTAGCAGGCAGGGAGCAAAGAGGTCAGTCTGGAGGCTCTACCCTTGAGCCAGCTGAATAGAGGCATCCAAGAAAACAATTCCCAAAAACCTGGGAAGTCTGGCTGTGGTGTAAGTGACTGGCTGCCTATGTGATGTGTCCAGAGTCCTCCCCCTTCTCTGATCAGATTCCTTTTCAGGGAGGTGAGCACTGTCCAGTTATTGATCTCACCTGCCAGGACCAAAGCAGAGGAAGGTGGGCCATTCTTCAGCATGGGAAAGGAGAACCAGCCCAGGGTTCTGGAACAAAAGAGACTGGCCTGTAGGTTGTTTGAGGGATCGTAGAATAAGGGAATGGCCAAAAGCAGAATTGGAGGTCAAAGGTAGGAAATTAAGGTCAAAGGGAGAAAGAAAAAGAAAGAACAGGTGCGCGCACAGGTTCAGTTCACAACATTGAACAACAGCGTGGGGTGGATCCAGGTCAATCTTTAGACAGTGCTGTACTCCTGAAAGCATGAGCCCTTCACCCCTCAGACCCTGGGGAGCGCTAGGGGGGCCCTGGAGAGGTGCCCGGTGGTAAGTCTGGGGCTCTGGCACTGACTGCTGACAAGTACAAAGAAATATAATATTTTATCAAACACTGCTCTCATCAGGTATACGCTGACTGAATATCTGTACTGAGATGAGGGAAGAGGGAAGAGAATGTGACTATCTGGAATAATTAACGGACATGGAAGCCAATGACAAAGGGAAATTGGCAGCAACATGGAGGAGCTGCCCTTCCGATCAGATCAGGTTCCCTGTCGCCCGTCATGGTGGGTCCGGCGGCCCCTGTGGTCATAGCTGTTGACCCTCCCCACCCGGGGAGGCAAACCTGGCAGGAGCACCTAGCCAGCTGGCTACGTGGCAGCCCGAATTTCCGAGGCAGGGAAACCGGCTGGTCAGTTGGGCCAAAGCCCAGAGTGATGCTGATGTTGGCAGGCTCTCCTGCCCTCTCATCGCTGCCCACGGGCCACAGGTGGCTCTTCTCCACATGCCCGAGTCAAAAACAAAATCCCTCAGCCGAGAAGCAGCCACAGAGCCATTTGCCACTGGGCTTCACGAAATGTGCAATGCAGATCACACTCCCCTCCGCAGAATTGCTGTTAGAAGATCCGGAATTTCTGACTTTCCAAGAAGGAGCCCAGGACCCGTGCCTTTGTGAAAAATGACAGGAATGAATATTTTCAGAGTCAGTTCCTCAAAGTCCACAGGTTCCAAGAAGTTGCAAGACCATCATCACCTCCCTCCACATTCAGCAACTGTTCCCACAGCATTCTGAGTACATTTTCGTGGCTGTTTCTAATTACCCCCTGCACTTGGGGAGTTCATCTTGCATCACTGTTTTGCTTTGGGCCATCGAAAACTATTTCTGTCTTCCCATATGTGTTTGGCTACCACTAGTTGGGGAAAGTTATTTTTAGCATTTCCTCGTCTTTCCATCTTTGGAGATCTGCCCTATTTAGGGAAAAAAATCTAGAAAAGAGTAATTTTTTCCCCCTAAGGAATACCAGAGATGCTTTTAAAGTTCTACAAGCAACTTTTTCATGTTCAGTGTAGAAGTCAGTAAAGGGGAGCAAGAATCCCAAATCCTGGATTTTCTCCTCTACCACGGGTGCTGGCATAGAAAGAAAACGAAGGATTCTTTTCCTCCTTCAAAACCCAGGTTGGTGTAGATCCTATAGCTCCCCCATCCCACTCCTGCTTCAGGCAGACCCACCGTCCCTGGACTTCAACAATCATACTAGAACTATACCTTGCTATACTTTTTTATATTTCAGATACTACCTGCACCCCCAAAGAATTCTGTCAAATTGAAGGTATTTTTTAAAACACTGAAGATGAAGGATTTTAAACTACATTTACCTAATCTGTACCAGAAGCACCTTCTCTTTATTAATTAGTCATTTGGCAAGCCACTTTAGAATTATTTTAGTACTTGAATTTAAAACAATGGCAGTGTACAAACATTTGTGTATTGCTGCCAAAATGAAGAAATGGTATTTTCTTATCATTTGGTTGAGTATTTTGTTTTTAACTATCACTTATCAAACATAACAAAAAAGCAGTTTTTGAACCACATGGAAACATGAATCTTTTTTTTTTTTTTTAAAGATTTTATTTATTTGTAAGAGACAGAGAGAGAGTGAGGCAGAGGGAGAAGCAGGCTCCCCGCCAAGCAGGGAGCCCGATGCAGGACTCGATCCCAGGACCCCGGGATCATGACCTGAGCCGAAGGCAGACGCCCAACCATCTGAGCCACCCAGGCGCCCTGGAAACATGAATCTTTGACGAATTTTGGTCAAAGATAGACCTAGCAGTGTTACTCAGAAATGGGTTCTATTGAAACAGTTTCATTTCCTCTGTCCTTCATTATTCAAAACTCATAATTAAGACTTCTTTCAAATATGTGAGCAGAGAGCTTCATAAAAAATTAATTTGAAATTACTTAAGCTACCCCTCACCTATTAGAATAGCTCAGATCCAGACCACTGATAAGGCCAAATGCTGGCAAAGATGTGGAGAAACTGGAACTCTCATTCAGTGCTGGTGGGAATGCAAAATGACACAACCACTTTGGAAAACAGTTTGGGATTTCTTACAAAACTAAACAGACCCCTACCCTATGATTCAGCAACAGCACTGCTTGGTGTTGACTCAAGGAGTTGAAAACTTATTTCTACATAAAAACCTACACATGGATGTTTATAGCAACTTAATTCATAATTACCCAGACTTGGTGACTTTCTGCCTATTATTGTGTTACGAATATTTCTCCCAATTGGCCTGCAAGTATATAGATATCTTTGTGTGGTGGACATGGAGACGCAGTGCCTGCAACCCTTTCAAGGAAAGACAATCACCAGCTGCTTCTTGCCTCAGTGGCAGAGAGCTGACTTGCCCAAGAACATGCTCCTCCTGGGGGACCCATATCCATTGACTGGTTGTGGTAGGAGATAAAGGCCCAGCCATTTCAGCCCAACATGGGAGCACTCTGACAGGCCATTTCTTCTCCAGAGCTCTCCAAAGGGTTCCTATTGTTGGCCTGCATGGTAATTGGATCTTTCCCATGAAGAAATCCCACTTCCTTCACCTCCCTTTCCACAGATGATCTCCAATAAACACCATACACATCAAACTCCATCTTGGCGTCTATTTCTGAAAAAAACAAAAAAACAAAAAAACAAAAAAAAACCTGTGACAACTGTGAAGTTAATTGTTTAATTAATAGCTAACATAACATACACCTTTACATATAAATACACTATCCTAGAAAATAGTGTGGTTTTTTTTTAATCATAGAAGAAACTGGTTCTTTCATAGAATGATTATTGGAATGAAAGATTTAAAGTTGAGCACCACACCTGAAACTAATATGATACTGTATGTTAATCATACTGGATTTTTTTTTAAGATCTTAATTAGCTTACATGAGAAAAGCTAGAGTGGTATAGTTGGGACAGTGATTATATTGCTTTTCAAACCTTGGTCCTAGTCATGAAATCAGAATATCATTTCATCTTTGAGTTTTAATGATCTCAAATAAGATAATAGTATATTATAACTTAACTTGTAAGCCTACTTTTGGAAGGATATATAAATTATCTTTGTGGAATTGTATAGGACCAAAATGTAATAAATGATGTAAGTCAATCTAAAATAAAACAAAACAGGACACTTGAGTATAAAAACACAGTATTTTTCTAACAGCTATTATGCAAATCTATTATTTACATTATATTCCTCTAAATAAAAATCACCCCTTTATTTGGGGATATAATCCCTGTTATTTGCTGCCCCCTTTATCTTGCTTTATTTTTCTTAATAGCATTTTTTTTTTTAGTATCTTTTATTTCAATATCTGCCTCCCCAGCACCTAGAATGGAGCATGACATACAATAAGTATTCAATAAATATTGGCTGGATAGCTAAATGGATAGACGAATAAATGAATAAACAACTTAGGGCCAAAGGCAGATAAAACATATCCAGACCAATAATATATTTGGCCTCCCTCTTCAGGAAAATGAAGCATAGTATTAACTTGCTTTGTATAAAATTGCCCAAAGTACTCATTGTATATGCACAGAGGTATCCAGACCACTCTGGAAACCACTTTTCTTGCCCCCTTCTTCCTGCCAGCCCCACCCCTTTGATGCAGGCTGCCTGACTGCATGGCTTCAGGGGAGCTCACAAGAAGGTTGTATTCAGAGGATCAAGAATGGTAACAGATGGCTGGATGCCCTCATTCTGCAGATGCCTCTGTATCTGTGCTGCTTAAAAGCATTTTAACTAGTATAGATAGGGTGAGACAGGTATTATCTGGTGGCAGCCCAAGTTTCTAGAATCCCAGATTAGTGCCTAGTCCCCTCAACCTCATAGCTGCTAATCCTCTGTGACAGCTCTTGTGCACCTGTTGAGTGACTTCAGTGAATTCTGCTTCATTATATCTTGTTTGGGGTTGGATTTTCCCCAACATGAGCTCTTTGGCTAATGTAGCTGGCTCATATTTTTGTTAGACTATTTAAAGACAAGCGAATAAACTTGGAGAGGGTAAGGAAAGGTGATACAGGAAACCTGAGATTGAGCTAGGACTTTGGCCATCCATCCTAGTCATCAAAACAGTTATTAACCTTATTGTTGTTCTGACAAGATGGCGGAGAACCACAGGTCGATTTAGAGATTCAGTCCAGGGGCAACAGCGACTCTCCAATTCTTTTGTGGGAAGAGCTGAGCAAAGAATATAACAGAATTGCACAGAACCTCATAAAAGCAATCTGTGTTCGTAGTTAAGTTCACCTACAGCATTTTTGTCACTTCTGGCTACGTTCAGAATGACTTTAAGGCCATAATTTCCAATAGCTTTCCATATGAATGCAATAGATGTTTGTTATGCTAAGTCTGTAAGCAGTAGAATCTTAGTTTCTAAATGAACCTTTTCCAGTTTAAGTAATTTGCATGGAGGAAAATGTCATCTTTTCCTCTTTTTTTCCTCATAGTGAACTGATTAGAACAAATGCAGGAGACCCCAAATGTTGAAATCAGCAGACCTTTAAATTCCATGGAATGAGATTTCTTAAAACATAATTCTACCTGGGTTGCTGAAAATGGAGCTAAGAAATCCATTAGCTCTTGGCCCTTTTCCCACTTTTATAATTATTGTTATATCTTCCTCTATTGTGAAGTGTCTATTATGCAAATCCCATTGGGAGTGGCTTTTCCATCATGATCAGCTCATTGTTGCTATCAGTACAGAGCCCTCTGGAGACTTCACTGAGAGTCTACCCAGAAAAGAAAGGAAATGTGAGTTTGAGGAGTTTTGTTAGCATGAGATGGTGCCGTCTCCATTGTAGCAATGCTTTGCCAAAACTTTTCAGGATGCCCTTGACCTATGAAATCACCTCAGAGAAAATATACAGGGTTTGGTGTATATTCCTTCCTCTTTTACAGAAACATGACCAGTCACATTTTTATGGTCACAGAGGGAATAAAATCCTTTCCTCTGGTGGCAATTATTTTTGTTGGGCTTATAATTTTAAGGTCACTGATGGGGGGGGGGTGTCCATTTCCCATAGAAGGCAAGTGTAGTGAAGAACCTGATAGATCTTCTCAGAGAGGAGGACTAGATAGAATGTAAAATTATAATCATGAAGAATGTGACCATCAATAATCTTTTATAAGCTCAGATTTAAAGATGTCTCTCAATTAGGAAAACAAGGTAGTACGGTGTAAAATAGAGAACATAAGCTTTGAAATTAAAGGACTGTTATTGGCCATTAAAGGGAACTAATGAAGATGGGGGCCTTCCAGAATTATGATTTGGGGTCGATATAGTAGACTGGGTGGGCATGGAAGAGATTCACTGCCCTCTCCCACCATCTTTCTTTAAACATATATAACCCCCTAAGAACAGACTTAAATGGGTAGCCCAGTTTACAAGATTTCAGAAACTGGTCCAATATATAAAGGAAACCAAAGCCAGAGTGGTAATGAAGAGCAGAAGCAGCATGGCCTGGGGGTAAATAAAGGTCTTACCAGCTGGGAGTTGAGGTTTTTGTTTTTTTTTTTAAGATTTTATTCATTCATTTGAGATACAGAGATAGAGAGAGAGCATGAGCAGGGGGAGAGGCAGAGGGAGAAGCAGGCTCCCCGCTTAGCCAGGAGCCCGATGTGGGGCTCGATCCCAGGACCCTGGGATCATGACCCGAGCCGAAGGCAGACGCTTAACCATCTGAGCCACCCAGGCGCCCCGGGAGTTGAGGTTTTAACACACTTACTGAGACAGAAGATTTAGTTCCCAAACCATGGGGATAGCATGGTTGTGAATAATGTCAAGAATCTCAAATTTTCATTTCTTTCATGAACTTATGAGTAGAAAATCTCTTCCTATGTGCCTGGAGAAGAAACAAGAAGATAGCCACCTACTCTGATCCTTGGACCAAAAGAGCCACCCACAATATATCAAAATAGATGTGTGAGGTCTGAATTTACAATTTGAATATGGTGAGACAATCCTCGTGCTAAGAAATTAATATAAAAATTCTGAAATGGGTGAAGTCACTAGAAACACAGAGGAGGCCCTGTAAATCTGTTCTTAGAGACATTTCTTTACCCCTTGTGATGAACTGAATTATAACCCCCACAATTCATACATTGAAGCTCAAGCCCCTAGTGTGATTGTAATTAAAGACAGGGCCTTTAAAGAGGTAATTAACGTTCAACGAGGTCATAAGGGTGGAGCCCCGATCCAGTAGGACTGGAGTCTCTCTGAGAGGAGGAAGAGACACCAGGATGCACACACACAGGAAAGACCATGTGGGGATGGAGTGAAAAGGGCCAGCTTCGAGGCAAGGACAGAGGCCTCAGGAGAAACCAAACCTGCCAGCAACACCTTGATCTTGGACTTCTAGCCTCCAGAACTGTGAGAAAATAAATTTCTATGGGAAGCCACCCAGGCTGACTAAGACACTCCTGGTTACATGGCAGTCTGGATACACTCACTGAAGATAAATTCACAAGAAAAATGTATAGACCTTACAAAGAGAGGGAGTCACAAGGAACATCAAACAGGAGAATTTGCACTCCCCAAAACTAAAGGTAATAGGTTAAGCTGAAAGAGGTTATAAAATAAGTTTGTTTAAAATATTTAGAGATAAAAGAAGGTATACAAACTGTAAGTCAAGTACAGGGTAATATGGGAAGAACATATTTTTGAAAGGAAACTATATATACATTGTAGAAATAAAAGGTATAATTATTGAGGGGCACCTGGGTGGCTCAGTCAGTTGAGCATCAGACTCTTGATCTCAACTCAGGTCTTGATCTCAGGGTCATGAGTTTGGGCCCCACGTTGGGCTCCATGCTGGGCGTGGAGCCTACTTAAAAAGAGGGGACAGTATAATTACTGAAATTAAAAATGTAGTACGGGGGCACCGGGCTGGCTCAGTCAGTAGAGCAGCCCACTCTTGATCTTCCAGTCGTGAGTTAGAGCCCCAGATTGGGTGTAGAGATTACTTTTTTTTTTAAGTGTCATAGGTGGGAAAACAGCCTATGAGACCCAGGCAAATAGAAAATTAGTGAATTGAAATATAAATCTTAAAAAAAAACCTTGCAGCATAGGATGAAAATAGAAAAGAGAGGCAGGACGCCTGGGTGGCTCAGTCAGTTAAGTGTCTGCCTTTGGCTCAGGTCATGATCCTGGGGTCCTGGGATCGAGTCCTGTATCAGGCTCCCTGCTCATTGGGGAGCCTGCTTCTCCCTCTGCCTGCAGCTTCCCCTGCTTGTGCTCTCTCTCTCTCACAAAAATATAAATAAAATCTTAAAAAGAAAAGAAAAGAGAGGCTAAGATACATAAAGGACAGAATGAGAAATCCCAAAATATGTCTGATAAAAATTACCAAAAAAATCAACAGAAAAAAATAGAGGAGGTGGTGGTATGAAAAGTTAAAGGCTGAAAATTCCCCGAATTAAAAAAGGAATCTGTCTTTGGTTTAAAGGAACATATCAGTGATGTGGAAAACAAAGGCAAAAGAAATGTAGCTTAAATTAAAATCTCTTTACAGCTTGCAGCCCACTGACAGATACCTGAAACATGCAGGGCATGACCTTCCTTGAGGAACTCGTAGCTGCCTTAGTGGCTTAATGTTTAAAAGGAACCTTATCTTGGCAGCAGCTGATCCCTCAAGGTCCTGAAAGACTTGCTTCCAGATTCCTTGGAGACTGGTACTATCCCTCATCCCCACTAATTAAAAAGTACACAATTAGTCACTCCTCACAATCCCAGTGTAGCTCTTTCTGCCCACAGGTCCTGTCCCATGAATAGAGAAGGGGTTAAGGTATAGTCAGGAGAGATAGGAGGCCCCTGACTCCCCTGACTGGGCTTCGAAACTACTCCTGGCAGGTGGAGACGCTGAGACAGAGCAGAACAAGAGATAAGGGAACTAACCAAGAAGGTACAAGAATCTCAAGGCCACAAGCTTCCCAGTCAGTTCTCAATGAAAGATTTCCATTAAAAGCCCTCAGTGGCAACCCATTTGGGACCCGTCTCACTCTAGAGAGCTTTTTTTTTCCTTTATGTTCTCACCTTCACTTAATATAACTTTCACTTCACTTCACCCTCTTGTGTCCGTGAGATTCCTTCTTCAGCTCCATGAGACAAGAACCCTGCAAGCCTGCAACATCAGGACCTAAGCAGGAAAAATAAAAACATAATCCCAATGAAACATATCATAATGAGATAGCAAATATCAAAAACAAAGAAAAAAAAAGTCCTGAGAGCCACCAGATTATGTATCAGAGAATGGCAATCATACTGGAGAAGACTTAAGAACAGAAGTCAAATGACAATGGAGTGATATTTCAAAGTTCTGAGGGGGAAAAAAACTGTGTCCCCAGAATTTTATCCCAGTGACACCATCACTCAAGACTGAGAGCAAAATAAAGATGCTTTCAGAAAAGCAAGTTTACTATTTACAGACATGCTTGAAATAACTGGTTAAAATGTACTATAGAGGGGCGCCTGGGTGGCTCAGTCGTTAAGCGTCTGCCTTCGGCTCAGGTCGTGGTCTCAGGGTCCTGGGATAGAGCCCCACATCGGGCTCCCTGCTCAGCAGGAAGCCTGCTTCTCCCTCTCCCACTCCCCCTGCTTGTGTTCCCTCTCTCACTATCTCTCTCTCTCTCTCTGTGTCAAATAAATAAAATCTTCAAAATAAAATAAAATAAAATGTACTATATAGGAAGAATAGATTTTAGTGGTATGCAAGAAGCAATGGTAAGGGGCGCCTGGGTGGCTCAGTCATTAAGCGTCTGCCTTCGGCTCAGGTCATGATCCCAGGGTCCTGGGATCGAGCCCGGCATCGGGCTCCCTGCTCTGCGGGAAGCCTGCTTCTCCTCTCCCTCTGCCCCTGCTTGTGTTCCCTTTCTCACTGTGTTTCTCTCTCTGTCAAATAAATAAATAAAATCTTTAAAAAAAAAAAAAAAAAAGAAGCAATGGCAAATACATTGGTTATCTTCATCAGCACTTACTGTAAATAATAATGATAGCACTAAGACTGGCAAAATGAGGTGGAGGTCAGGGAGAGGGGAGAGACCACAGTAAATGGAAAACACAGAATAAGATAATAGAAAAAAAAATCCAATGTATCAGTACACAACATAAATGTAAATAGATCACATTTGTCTATTAGATTCTGACTCCATTTACAAAATCCAGCTGGATATTGCTCTAGTCTTTGTGGCTTGCATTCATACTGAGAAGTGAGTTGGCTGTCATTCTTATCTTTGTTACTCTGTAAGGTATCCTTTTTCTCTAGCTGCTTATGAGATTTTTTAAATTGTTTAAGTAATTTGATTATGAAATTACAGTGGCACTTATCCCCAAATTGATCTATAGATTTAACAAAATCATAACAAACTTTTTATAAGAATTTTTGGGGTAGAGATTGATAAGTTTATTGCAAAATTTATATGAATATGAAGAGGATCTAAAATAGCCAAAACAACTTTCTAAAAATGGTTGGAGGACTTATAGTACCTGATTTATACTACTTGATCTCAAATCTTATTATAAATCAGTAATAATCAAGACAGTATAATCAAGACAAATGGATTAATGGAACAGAACAGAGTCCAGGAAAAAATCCACATATATATGGTAGATTGATTTTTTGACAAAATACAAAGGCAATTCAGTAGATCAAAAACTAGTCTTTTCAACAAATGGTGCTGAAACAGCTGGATATGGATTCACAGTAAAAAAAATGAACTTCAATCTGTATCTTGCACCATAGGCATAAATTAAATGGATCAGAGATCCAAATGAAAGAACTAAAACTGCAAAACTTCCAGGAGAAAACATAGGAGAAAATCTTAGTGGCCTTGGTTTGGCAAAGATTTCTCAAATAAGTCACAGCAGCACAAACTATAAAAGCAACCCCCCTCCCCCCCTCCACATCCCTCTACCTGTTTCAGAGAACCACTGATCTGGTTTCTGTCTATGCAAGAGTTTCTTTTATTTTTTAGAAATTTCATATAAATGGAAACATAAATAGTCTCTCATGTCTGGGTTCTTTTGCTTAGTATGTTTTGTTTTGTTTGAAGATTTATTTATTTATTTGAGAGAGAGAGAGCATGTGCATATGAGTGCATGAGTAGGGAGAGGGGCAGAGTGAGAGAATCTTCAAGCAGACTCCCTGCTGAGCACAGAGCCTGTTGCAAGGCTTGATCTCACAACCCATGAGATCATGACCTGAGCCAAAACCAATAGTCAGACACTTAACCAACTGAGCCACCCAGGCCCCCCTCGCTTGGAATGTTTTTGAGCTTCATTCTTGTTGCATGTATCAGTAGTTTTGTTTGTTTGTTTAATCCCAAGTACTATTCTATTGTAGGGATATATTCCACATTCTGTTTATCCATTCTCCAGCTAATGGACTTTTGGGTTGTTGCCACTTTGAGGCCATTATGAATAATGCTATTATGAATAGTCACAAGTGAAGGAGTACAAGTCTTTGTGTGGACGTTAGGTTTTCATGATTCTTGGAGTTATTCACTTCCCTAGGAGTGGAATTGCAAGATCGCATGGTAAGTGTATCTTTATTTAATCAACTTCAAAAATGATTTACAAAGTCGCTGCTATTACTTTACATTCCACCAGAAAAGTAATAATGTTTCAGTTTCTCCATATCCTCATTAACACTTGTTATTGTCTGTTTTATTGAGTAGAGCCAGTATAGTGAGTGTATAGTAGTATCTTATTTTGATTTTAATTGCATTTCCCTACTGATGTTGAGTATCTTTTTATGTACCTATTAATCATTCCTATATCATTTCTGCTGACTATTCAAATATTTTGTCCTTTTAAAAAATTGGGTTTCTTATATTAGTACTGATATAAGAGTTCTTTATATATTCTGCATACAAGTTCTTTGTCAGATGTATAATTTGCATAAATTAACTCCTAGTCTGTGCTTTGTGGGTTTTTTTTTTTTTCATTTTTTAAGGTGTCTTTTGAAGAACAAAAGCTTTTTCATTTTGATGAATTTTTGTGTACCAATTTTTTCTTTAATATATCATACTTTTGGTGTCATATGTAATAAATCTTTATCTTTTCTAAGAAGACTCTACATAATTTCTCCTATATTTCTTTCTAGAAGTTTTATAGCTTTAGTTCTTACATTTAGATCTGTGATACATTTTTAATTCTTTTTTGTGTATTGAGTGAGGGTTTTTTTGTTTGTTTTTGAGCACATATATAGTCAATTGTTTCTGCACTAGATGTTGAATAACAAATACAACAAAGAAAAAGACCAGAGAGAGAGAGACTGTCTTTATATATAAGATAGATTGAACAGTCATATATAAATATAATTGTTAGTCTGGAATATTTTATACTATCTCAGGACCTTTTGTAAGAAAGGGGAAGCATTTTGGGGGCTCCCATCTCATGTTGGTTAAAGGTTTGCCTTTTGGGTGTTAAACCCTCGTGCTTTCAGGTTGCATATATGTGGACACACGAACATTTCTGAGTTCTACACCATGGGGTCAACGGGGAAGCCCCAGGACAGGAAGCTAGAGACTACAGCCTGTGCCTGAAGCAAGATGCTTGCAGGCTGCACCCCCATGAAACTAATTAGAGCCAGGAGAACTGGTCACAGAGGCTGGAACGAAGCTCAGCTAAACCAGGAGATCTTGCAGTGACACACAAGAAGTGTCTAATACCATGTCTTATCTCTCCAAAAAGAGGATCTGTAGTTGCAGGAATGTTTTTCTGGACCACAAAGTGACAGAATGCAAAGGTGGTATGGTTGCAATCTGACTACACAGCAACGATAGTGTGAAGCAAATTCTCTGTGTCATAGCAAGGGAGACAGCTGCGTTAGCTCGGGGACATAGAGATTAACCTCCACAAGGGAGGCTAGGGGGAGATTAGGGGCAAGACCAAAGGGTAGTATCAGCAGCAGTGACGCTTCTGAGTCCCCTGGCATAATCAATGTCTGCCCAAGGCTCCCTGGTGAGTGCCATGGGAACCAGCAACAGTTGGGTCAAGTACAGAGCAGGAGGGTCATGGGGAACAAAGGGGGCAAGACCTCCACTTTCAAGACCACTGTGGATTAAGAGGCAATTGGGAACTTCATTACTTAAACATATCAGGCAGGCAGTATCTCTCATCTCAGGTGTTGCGGGAATGAGAATGACCCCCACTTGTGGAAAAGTGCCTTGGGGAGGAGGCTACAGTGGAAGCAGGAACAGCGCTTCCTGGCACTGGGGAGGCTAGATGGTGTCTCCTCCATCAGACCTGGGGGAGTCAGAGAGGTCTGACTCCTCCAAAGGAAGAGTGAAACTGAGGTTGGGGGATGAGAATGAGTGTGACAATGATTGTCTGATCCCAGGGTTATACTCAAAATACTTAACCTCAGGCATGGCATGGGCACTAATTAGTAAGAACAGATGCTAGCGGTAAACAATCAGTGGGTCATAACGCTGATGAACACTGGCCTGACCCAGGCCTTGCCTTACGTCAGCTAAGGCAGCTTATAGGAAGGGTAACATTAGGTGACAGATTTCCTCCTGTGTGCCAACTTGATCTATTCATAGCTACTGCTTAGAGTGCTGTGTTGAGACAAATTCTAGCGGTTATATCCCATCTTAGTGGGAAAGATCATTGTGATCGGTGATCAACTAGTGATGTCTGCTACAGTCACAGGGCTGGAAATGTCAGCAGGTGGGCTGTGTGACAGACTAACTGCCCCTGGGTTAAATGTTTACATTCAATTCATCTTACAAACATTTATTGGTCATATACTGTGTGGTTGCCCTTGTTAAATACAAAGTTGATACAAACATAAAAACGGCACAATTCCTATGCTAAGGAAGATCTCAGTCTAGTTAGGAAGATAGATATTTAAACAGAGAAGTTTCACACAAATGATCATTACATCAACAGAGATATACACAAGGTATCATTATAAAAACATAAAGGAACACTATGTTAATAGAATTGTCCAGGTATATTAATTGAGATAGGATCATAAATGATTAAAATCATAGAGCTCATATAAAGAAAAGAGAAGAATTAGGGCAGAAAATACCCACGTTCTAAACTTCCCTGCAGGGCGCCTGGGTGGCTCAGTCAGTTAAGCATCTGCCTTCAGCTCAGGTCATGATCCCAGGGTCCTGAGATACAGCCCCACATCAGGCTCCCTGCTCAGCGGGGAGTCTTCTTCTCCCTCTGCCCCTCCCCCCTCCTTGTGCTTTCTTTCTCGCACTCTCTCAAATAAATAAAATAAAATTTCCTAAAATAAATTAAATAAATAAACTTCCTTGCATAAAGTACAGAAGGCATGGGAAATGAACGCTTGGAGTTGTCACCATCTTTATCCTCCAAGCCTGTCTACATTTTGGGGTATTTGTAGCTTAGGTCTACGGCAAACTGGTGGCCAACTAGTAAGCTTCCAGTTCTCACACAAGTACACTTTCTGTAAATTGGTCCACGCATTCCCAAGGTTTTGTGGATTCTGGGGCAGACGGCACTGCCATCACACTGGTGTGCACACCTCCAGGGTGGGCTGTTTGTCACTGGTAGACAGTGGAGGAGAGAGCTGGGGAGCAGAGGAACAGGCTTAATAAAACTTCTTTAATTCTCAACTCCCTTAAAAAGAGAAATACAGAGATGAAAAGAAATCACTAAATCTACTTACTCCTTCAGTGAAGGCTTTGGAAAACAGCATTTTTTTTTTAAAGCACATGAGATCAGAACTAAAGACAGTAAATTCCACCAAATGGATGGAGAAAAAAAAAAATGCATGTTCTCTTCAGTAAGAGCAAATGTGACTACATTCAGTTATCCCATTTTTCCCACCCTGGGTGTGGAGAGGAGCCAAGGATTCTGACTCTGCTTTCCCTGGCACATACCAGCTGAACGATGGGCTCCATGAACCAGCTGTGCCAACCTTCACCTTGAGCTGAAGGCAGAGGCGTGAAGAAACTGAAGCCCAGAGAGGTCAAATGACTTGCCCCAAATCATTCATTCATTCATTTCACAGATATTTGTGAGCATCAACTCTGTGCTGGGTTCTGTACAATACCTGCAGGACCCCATTACAAAGGCAAATTCCAGAGTAGAATCTATAATCTTAAATACCGAGATCAGGGGTTTTTTCTAGCACTGCTCTCCACCCTGGCAGTCCTGTCTATGGGTATTGAAGGCACAGGGGAATTTGATTCCAGGAGACCTGGGCTGCAGGACCAGGGCTGTAGGACAGAGATAAGCAGCAGAGTCTCCATCCTGGGTGAGGGAGAGGCTCTGACATTGCTTGGATACTGAAGAGAACAGAAGTGAGTACAGCTTCGAACATTCTCGTAGTCTCGGAAGGGAGTGAAGAGTGAGCCCAGAAGGAGAGGGACCTCCTGCATTTTAGAACCCCATATGGGGGCAGAACCTCAGGGGCATGGGCTGGATGGTACCCCAGAAGGGGTTGTGCCTGGAGTCCTCGGCTCCCAGCCTCAGCAAGCCTGTTCTGGGCTGGCTCGTCATGGAAGTCCTGGCCTCACCCAGGCTTTAAGGGCTGTAAGAGCTCAGACTCAAGAACAGAAGGCCCCCTCCCCCAACACTGGCCTGCATGGGACTGGAGGACTTTGCAGGACCCTGAGGGTCGGGCAAAAGAACCACAATCACGACCAAGATTATATTTTTAACAATCTCTAGAGAATGAGAGCTTGGGAATTTTCTTTTAAAAAATGAAATAATCCATTGTCGTGTCTGAGGCACGACCCATATTTATAGAGCTAGGCTATTTATTTAGACCAGTGTTTTTCAAGCGGTATGGTGAGGCCCACTAATAGGTCATGAAGTCAGTTTAGTGACTCTTGACCAGCCATTTTTCATTAACTGGAAAAGAAAGGAAAAGAAAATATCCCAGTGCTGGTTCAGGATTTTTTTTTCAGTTACAGGTCAGTATGTGTATATAGGGTAGCAAGGTAAATATATTTTATAGTCTGGGTCACGGTCAAAAAGTTTAAGAGGCGGGCACCTGGGTGGCTCAGTTGGTTAAGCGACTGCCTTCGGCTCAGGTCATGATCCCAGAGTCCTGGGATTGAGTCCCACATTGGGCTCCTGGCTCAGCGGGGAGCCTGCTTCTCCCTCTGACCCTCTCCCCTCTCATGCTGTTTCTCTCTCTCTTTCTCTCTCGAATAAATAAATAAATAAATAAATAAATCTTTAAAAAAAAGTTTAAGAGGCATTAAAGTAGATCACATCACTATGGGTGAATAACTCCCTGCCAGCCAGCCACTCATATTCTCTCTCCTGTTTCTACAGGAGGAATTAGGCTAACACGTCCCAATCCTGGATCCTTAAGTATTGGGGATATTACAAGCTATTTTCAGTAATCATAACCAGCACTTAGGAAACCTATCCTGGGCAAGGGGCACGCACGACACTTCATCTCCATTTTCTAGTTAAGTTCACTCAGACCTATGTATTTAGTGGAAGAGGTGGATTTTAAATCCAGGTTCTTCTGACTCCAAAATAATGCCTTTTCCAATATACTACACTGTGTTCCCCGCCCTTCAAACACTCATAAAGCTTACTGAAATATAAAAGAGCCTACAATAAGGCTGCTCAACCCAAACAGAACAGGCTTGAGAATATTTTGTCAAGTTGGCGGATTCATGTAAAAAGTCAAGTAATAGAGGACGTGTGTGAAGAATTCTATACATTGCACAGCAAAATTAAAACAGCAGGTGGTATCAAGGTCAGACAAGACTGTTCTGGCGTCTTTTCCTCAGAGCTCTCAGATGCAGTAAGTCATTCAGCACTTAGGATTGGCCTAATCATGCCTACTGGTGGTTTCTTTCTGGAAATTTCCATGGGCATGGGAGCCTACGTTTTGCCATCTCCTGCTTCTTCCTGCCCTGCTGTGGCCCCCTCCACTAGCTCTCGCCTGCTGCCTCATTTTCTCACATCAGAACTCCTTCCTTTTCCCCTAAGCATCTGTCCCTCTCACTCTGGACCCAGGCTTATCAACTTACCGGGTTTCTCTCTTCTGGCAGAAAAAGAATTTTATCGCCCATCAGAGTGCATTTTTGTATTAACCTCAGGCTCCATTTCCTACTTTATCCTTGTTTTTATTTTTACTTTTGTTCTCCTGCTTATAGGGCTATGTCTTCTTGCTACAGTCACTGCATCTCTGTAAGCCACCTTAAAGCCTTTGGGGAACAAGATAAGGGTAGAAATAAATTTTTTAAACCTACAAATAGAGATAGTTTCATGTCCCTGTTTTTCCAAATCAGTAATGTCTTTCTTCCTGTGTTTCATGTAGGCTTGGTGGAACGGGTCTCCAGCATGGAAAATTACTGAGTCACCTCGTCTATCTACATGGATCCATTAGGAGTCTGTTCTATTTTGACAACTTGGCATCTTTTTTCCTCTGGATCCAGAACAGTTATGTCCAGAATTGTCCAAGAATTGAATAGACACTCCCAGCCTGAGAGCTAACGCTCACCTGGTTGATTCTAAAACAACCTCATCCTTGGGTTTTTGTCCTTGTTTATTATTTTAATAATGTACCTTCAAAAGGTACATTGGTGTACAATGAGATTCATCATAGTATTTTTGTCCTTAGCTTTCAGCTAACATTGGGAGGATGTTTATTAAAGGAAGAAGGAAATCCACAGCATGATTAAAAAGGAGAAGGCACCAGGAGCACAGTTCCTCAGAGCCTACTAACTATAGACTCACAGTACACTCAGTGGGGGAAAATCTAGCCTCCTGCACATGTGTCTTCCACAAAGACTACTCAAAGCTGACCCAGTGTGTTGCTGGTTTGCTCACACAGCCCTGAGCCATCTAGTAAGTAACTGATGTTTACTGAGTTCCTGCTATGTGCTAGAAAAAATGGTGCTTAAGTTTATATTGCTAAGCAGGGGAATCTTTTTAAAAATTGAAACATTACACTTAATTTCAATATATAAAGTTGGAGCTTGTTGGAGCGAAGTAAGGGAAATGATGGGGGTGGATAGTGGGAAAGAGAAAGCATCTCTGTGACCGGAGTATTCCATTCATTCACTCACTCACTCATTCACTTGGCACTTATTCCCACTTGGAGAGTCTCCTTCCAGAATCCTTCGGCAAACCTGTGTTCAGTGTCAACAAATCAACATTCCCATGTAATGTGTGAAAGGACTTTATAAAGGCCTTCCTGTGCCAGCCTGCTCTTGACCTGGGCCCATGAGGCCAGTTCAAGACCATGGACAATTACACACATTGTATACTACACAAGCACCTTTCATGGATTGATTTACTGTGACAATCTTCTGGCAGATGGAAGTACAGATCTTTTACTAACAAAATTAAATGTAACGTCCCAATTTCTTCAACAAATAAAAATATAATTGCTTGAGGAAGATGTACCTTTTTCCATTAGCATAAAGGCACTGCGCCACTCCCAGCTGGTGTGCCTCCCCAGATTTGCTTATCCTGACCCCTGACCCCGGGCCCCAGGTCCTTGCTCCAGGAACAGCCCCAGTTGCATCACCACCACCCGGCTTTGCCTCCGGCCTTGCCTCTCTCGGCCAGCGGAAGCCACAGTAACATCCGCCACAGCCCCAGCACGCTGGTGTGAGCCAAACAGACTCCAGGGGCTCTAACTGGGGCTGGGTAACACACACAAAAGCCAGGGAGTTAATGCCCCATAGAGTGCACTTTGGCAATGAGAGGAGATAGAAGGAGCTGACAGAAAAATTGCTCACTCTTGTTCTCACTCCAGTGGCAGTCCGCGGTCCCCAGAGCAATGATTCCACACAGCCTCTACAGAATGTCCTGTGTGCAAATGCTCTCTTCCTGGGACGCTGGGGCGGACTCTGAATTACACCACCTTTTATTTGTTTTCCCTCCTTCCCTGCCCCCACCCCAGTCCTTTCCCTGCACCCTCAAGCCCTGGGATTCCCCACCTGCCACCCATACTGTATGGTGGTGCTGTTGTCTCGGGAACCTGGGTGGAGGCTGGTGATCCTGGTCTAGTAGCCTCCCTGGACCAGTCTGCACTTAAAAATATACATAGAAACACACATCAGATTCCAACACACTGAAAAGCAATTTGGATCTTCACAGAAGTATTTTTAAAGCTACTTAAAGAGAAGGGAATGTGCACCATATTCCACGTGGAAACTTTCCCCAAAGTCCCATTTCAATATCACTTTTCCCCCAAAGTCCTATTTCCCATTTCAGCTGCTCAGATTTCCCCGCAGTACCTCCAGCCCCTCAAAGCCCTGTCAGCCTCTCTCCCACTGAGTTAGAAATCTTCTCTTAACTTTCCTCTCCCTTCTTTCACCAAACCTGAATTACACAAATTTCTCATTTGAATTATGCCCTTCGCCACCCGCCACCAAGAACGGCTGATATATAACCTTATGAAGGAAGGCTTCTCCATAGAAGGGGAACAGAGGGCTATGATTGATAAGAGTTATAATCCAGGGGTAAATCCCTTAATACTATTATTACTTTTATTGTTACTATCCATCCACACCTTCTTACCCCATTTGACCTCAAGACCAGTGGCACATGCTGGGAAGAGGGCTGGCAAGGTCTAAGAGAGCCGTGTGTGGTGGGGACACAGTGTGCACCCAGCTGGCACACACAAGGGGTAAATCAAGGCAGACCCAGTGCTCCATGCCGCCCAGCCTCGGAGCCCCAGGGGTCCTGCTCCCAGTCCAGGGCTCCTCACCTGCACGCAGGGATGTCTGGTCCCCTCCACCCCCATCTCCTGGGGTCACCTAAACCCACAGAGGAAGGAAGTGACTGGAACAACCCGTGGACAGGAGGCAGTGTCCCCGCCCCGATGACGGACACAGCCAGGAAGCAGCCAGCCCACCCCCCAAGTCACGCTGAGCGGGCCATGACTCAGCCAGAGGCAGCAGGTCCCTTGATGAAACCCTTTAAGTCTGCCCCGGGGCTAATCGGTTATTCAGCAGAGGATGTGCCCCGCTTGTTATCTGCGGAAAACAGGGCAGGGTCCTGTTAGACTGCCCCTTTTGAACAATGAGCAATCTTCCCCCTCACAGTGCAGTTTCCCTCTGATGCAACCAAAGATAAAGCATCGAGGCGCTTCTGCCCAGAGGAGGGGGAGGGGCCGGCCCCAGGGCGCCTAGCACGTCTGCGGTCTCGTCTGTCCCGGGGGGGAAAGGACCAGCCAGGAAGGGACAAAAACCTTCCGGATCAGCACAGCGCTGCACAATGAAACTGGCACTCCGGGGGTCTTTCCCCACGTGCCTTCTCTCACGGGTTCCCTCGGAACTGAAATGTGAGCCCCTGAGCAGGACACGCTCCAGCACCGTCTGGAGCACGTTGCCTTGGCAGGTGGTCCTGGCGGAAGTTTTCTCCTCTTGGTTTGGTGACTCAGGGCTGGCTCGCGCACAAACACCAGGCAGGAGGCCCAGGGACGGGAGGAGCCATCCGTCCCCGCTCCTTCCCATCTCCATGGGGCCCACAACCCCTGAAACCTGCATCAGTGCATTTGGTTTCACAGGGAGAGAGAAGGCTTTAAAGGCAAACTCTCTCCCGGAGGTGAGCGCACAAGCAAATACCGAGAATTGGCTGCCACTTGTCATAAAATCCATGAGACAAGAAACAACCAAACCCACGGAGAATGAGGCCCCAGGCTGGACCAGAACTATCCCTTTCATCACGTTGCTTCTTGCCATTTCACTGGAAAGAATTAACTTAAGACGGATTTCACAGCTTGCTGTATATGGAATGTATCGTTCACTGCATGTAAGTGAACTCATACCATTCTGATTTTATAGAGTCAGTTCAGCCACTTTAGAAGAATTATGCTGTTATCTCCATAAAGTCCAGAATTTGCAAAAGTCTAGGTACCTAGCAGGGGATACCTGAAAATCAGCAGGCCCTACCTTTTAAACTGTTATTATTAATTTTATTTTGAGTAGATAATACATTCATATATTCAAATACCAAATTCATATAAAATAATACACATTCCGAATTCTTCCACCCTGGGGCACCTGGGTGGCTCAATCGGTTAAGCATGGACTCTTAATTTCAGCTCAGGCCGTGATCTCAGGGTCCTGGGATTGAGCCCAGCATCTGGCTCTGTGCTCAGCATAGAGTCTGCTCCACATTCTGTCTCTCCCTCTGCCTCTGCCCCTCCGCCTGCTCTCTGTCTCTCTCTCAAATAAATAAATAAAATCTTAAAAAAAAAAAAGAATTCTTCCACCCTGTCCACACTCCTCACTGTCCCCATAAGTCACCATTTTTATTACTTTCTTATCTATCCATTCAATGTTTCTTTATGCAAGTACAAACAAAAATAAATATATTAACATAATGGTCCGATTAATGGCCGCCCAAAGATGTCCTGGAACTTCTGGAACCTGTGACTCTGCTACTTTTTGTGGCAAAAGGAGCTTTGCAGATGTGACTAAGTGAAGGATCCTTAGATGTGGAATTACCCAGGTGGACCCAATGTCATCCTTACAGGAGGAAGGCAGGAGGGCCAGAAATGAGAAAAGACAACAGAGGCACTGGAAAGTACTGCACTGCTGGCCATGAAGATGGAGGAAGGAGCTGTGAGCCAAGGAATTCAGGCAGCCTCCAGAAGCAGGGAAAGGCAAGGACACAGATTCTCCCCTGGAGCCTCCAGAAGGAATGCAGCCCTGCCAATCCATTTTATTTTATTTTTTGTTTAAAGACTTTATTTATTTATTTGTCAGAGAAAGAGAGAGAGCACGAGCACAAGCAGGGGAAGCTGCAGGCAGAGGGAGAAGCAGACTCCCCACTGAGCAGGGAGCCCGATGCAGGGCTTGATCCCAGGACCCTGGGTTCATGACCTGAGCCAAAGGCAGATGCTTAACCGACGGAGCCACCCAGGCATCCCCTGCTGATCCATTTTAGACCTCTGACCTCCAGAACTAGCAGAAAATAAATGTATGTTGTTTTCCACCACTAAGTTTGTGGTAATCTGCTACAGAAACAAGAGAAAACAAACACAACTTATCTTCACCCTTTCCTTAAAAAAAAATTAGCACACCCTGGTTGGGCATTCCAAAGTCTTGGTGCAGTTTTAGGCTTTAGTAACTTCAGAAGTACAAATACTATAAACTTGCAAACAACATCATTTGAAAGTTTTATTATTTGAATCTCTTTTAGTCTTGTTTAGTTATGTAAATTTTATATAATACATATTTTTAAAATTTTGTTTCAGTATCTCTGATTGAAGATAACAAACACTGAAACAAAAGCATTGTTGTTAAAATTTCTTATTCCAAATTCACAGGACTAAATAAGTGAATAAGAAATGTATACAATTAAGGGGTGCCTGGGTGGCTCAGCCGTTTAAGCACCCGACTCTTGGTTTCAGCTCCGGTCATGATCTCAGGGTTGTGAGATGGAGCCCTGCATGGGGCTCTGCACTCAGCAGAGAGTATGCTTGAGGTTCTTTCCGTCTGCCCCTCCCCACATTCTCTCTCTCTCTTTCTCAAATAAACAAATAAATCTTTAGAAAGTTTTTATTCTGGGGCACCTGGGTGGCTCAGTCAGCTTCCATAGTGCATTTACTGCCTTCAGCTCAGGTCATGATCCTGGGGTCCTAGGATCAAGATCGAGCCCCGCATCGGGCTCCCTGCTCACAGAGAATCTGCTTCTTCCTCTGCCCCTCCCCCTGCTTGTGCTCTCTCTCAAATAAACAAATAAATAAACAAAATCTTTTAAAAAAAGAAATGTATACAATTAAGTTTTTGAGTCATGTCTTTTTAAGTTTATAGCCTTTATACTTCTGACATTATTAAGGTTTAAAACTGCACTGGGACTTTTGGGACACAGTGTACATTCTTAATCACTTTGATTTTGTTAGTCAGCAATATGTCCTAGAGATCTTTCTGTCTAACATAAGAGTTTCCTAAGTCCTCTTACAGCTGCACAGTGTCCTGGCATGTTGGTGGATTAGCGTCCTGTTAACGGATAGTTAGGTTGTTTCTAGTCACAAAGAGTGCTACTATAAATAATCTTGTACATATATCATTTTATATGTATGCAAGTAGATCTGTAGGGCACATTGTCAGAAATGGGAACATGGGGTCAAACCCTACTTTTTCACAAGAGTAGGGTATGGCAGATTGTTGGCAAAGAGGGTTATAGTAATCCCTCCCATCTCTGTGCACACACCCATTGGCAATGTAACTTTGCTGCTCCTGTCATCAAGAGGTAGAGTTTATTTCCCCACCCCTGGAATCTAAGCTGGCTTGTGACTTGCTCTGGCTAACAGAATGTGGAGAAAGTGATATTGTAGGATTTCCAAGCCTGGGCTTGCAGCAACGTCTCTCTCTCTCTCCTTCTCAGAACCACGAGTCCTCTACATGAAGAAACTTGGGCTAGCCTCCACAAAGCTAAGAGACTAGTGGAAAGAGGCACAGCCAACTGCCAGCACATGTGAGATGAGCCCCAATGGCACCAATGAATGATTGCAGACACATGCGTGACCTCAGGAGCAACAGCAGGAATGCTAAGCTAAGCCCAAAGACCTGCTGTTATATAAAGCTACTCATTTTTGAGGTGATTTATTATGCAACAATAGACGATTGATGCCTCAGGAAAGTAATTTTTCTTAACAAGACTGATTTTGAAATGATGTACAATACGTTAGCCACAGAAACCAATAACAAACTTCTAGAGCTCTCTGTGGACTCTCAGAAGTTTTCTGAGCAAGTCCTATTCAGCTAGTCTTTTTTTAAAAAAAGAAATTCATTTATTTATTTTAGAGAGAGAGCAGTGGGGAGGGGCAGAGGGAGAGGGAGAGAGAATCTCAAGCAGACTCCACATGGAGTACAGAGCCTGACATGGAGCTCGATCTCAAGACCCCGAGATCAGACCTGAGCTGAAACCAAGAGTCAGATGCACAACTGACTGCACCCCCACAGGCGCCCCCCTATTCAACTAGCCTTGTGTTTAGCTGTAGGTGTTGTAACTATTCAGATACACCCCAACATGCCAGAAAAAAAACTGGCTGGCCCACCAAACTCTCTCACTTCCAGAGACAATAACAGTTTATTGTGTGTTTGAGCAGTGACTACAGTAAGGGATTCCTCTCCACGAAGCATTACATTTCACAATTGGACAATTTCCATCATTAAAGGGAAAAACTCCACACCTACATCATCCCTTCTCGCACATACTAAGGCCTTTCTCAGTTCAAGAAAGGAAAATGAAGTGTCTGAAAGTGCCCTGGTTAGCTTAATCTGGCTCAAAGGAAATGGTACATTTGATTTCAACTTATGAACTAGCACACCAGTATTTTTCAATGTCAAGAAAATCAATTTGTTGTGTTGCAACCAGCATTTTTAAAATCATATATTTATACCCATGTTTATAATAGCTTTATTCACAATAACCAAAATGTGGAAGAAACCCATCAGCAGATGAAGAGCTAAGCAAAATGTGGTATATACAAACAATGGAATATCATTCCACCTTGAAAAAGAAGGAAATTCTGACACATGCTACAGTATGGATGAATCTCGAGGACATTCTGCCAAGTGAAATAAGCCAATCACAAAAGAAAAAAAAGGCTGAATGATTCCATTTGTGCCAAGTACCTAGAGTAGTCAAATTCATAGATACAAAAGGTAGATACAAAAAGTACTTGTCAGAAGCTGGAGGGAGATGGGGAATGAGAGAATATTGTTTAATGGGCATAGAGTTTCATTTTGGGATAATGAAAAATGTCTAGAGATGGATGGTGGTGATGGGTACACAACAATGTGAACATACTTAATGCTATAGAACTGTATGCTTAAAATTTGTTAAAATGGTAAATTGTTTATTATGCATATTTTACTATAATAAAAAAATAATTACAATAAAATTAAATAAAATAGAATAAAACATAGGTTACTTAGATGTGTTCACTGTGAAAATTTATCAAGCTCTTCACTTACCATCATGTAATGTTTCTATGTATTTGCTATGCTTCAATAAAAGAATTATTTAAAACTGTAATAAAATAGAAAATGTCAGAGTACATTGCCCTTAATGAGAGTAAGTGTTGTTTTGTGAAACTTTGGTTAAGGTAGGGGTGTGTGTGTGTAGTGAATCATGATGTAAAATGTATTTCTGATTGTGGTTTTAAAAATTTTTGAAAAAACATTATGCTAGGGGCTAGTCTCCATTTCCTCTTGTTATGGCTCCTTCCTTTTTGAATTTGATAGGCTTTTCCCAGTGGAAGTGATTTAATTTTATTTATTCAAGCAGAAAAATCCTTTCCCTGGGGTCTTCTCTTCGTCATAATCATTTTTCTCCATCTGACTGCTCACGGCAACTAGATTTCATATGGTAGATTAGCCAGTAAAGTCATGTACAGACATTCTATCATCTTGCTCCATGGACTGTTCACAGAAGCATTAGCATACATTGTGATGAGAGATGATGATGTGGGCTTTCTGCTTCAACTCAGAAAAACTAGAGTTTCCTTAAGTCACAGAGTGTTTGAATTTAAAAAGCCCTTGGTGGTTATGGCTTCTAATCCCCTTCCACTCATAGGCATGCTTTCTACAACATCCAAAACAGTGGGTTGTTCATCTTATGTCTAAACACTTCCAATTACAGTAAGGCACCTCAATTCATTGTAGAGTACCTTCCATTGCAGAAAGTCTGTAAGAGCAGTTTCCTGGCAGAACTGGGTAGCAAATCTCTCTAGAGCCTGTAGAGACATCACCAATCATCTAACAAACAGATTCTTGGACATGTTTAGTATCCACATTCCAAAGGCATCCTTCATGGAGATTGTGTACTGGCTTATGAGTGCCCTTTAGTATTTTGCTGTGCCCGCACAGTTATCCTAACACCATTTATTGAAGAGACTATCTCTTCCCCCTTGTCTATTCTTGCCTCCCTTGTTATAAATCAATTGATCATATAGGCATGGGTTTATTTCTGGGCTCTCTATTCTGTTTCATTGATCTGTGTGTCTGACATTCTGTTTGCTTGTTTGTTGGTTTGTTGGTTTGTTTCAAGTAAGCTCCACGCCCAGGGTGGAGCCCAACACGGGACTTGAACTCACAATCCTGAGATCAAGACATGAGTTGAGATCAAGAATTGGATGTATAACTGACTGAGCCACCCAGGCGCCCCTTTTTAAAAATTTTTAATTAATCTCCACACCCAACGAGGAGCTTGAACTCACAACCCTGAGACCCAGAGTCGCATGCTCCACTGACTGAGCCAGCCGGGTGCCCCTACCTATGTGTCTGTTTTCATGCCAGTTCCATACTGTTTGGATTACTATAGTTTTGTAATATAGTTTGAAATCAGGAAGTGTAATGCCTCCAGCTTTGCCCTTCTTTCTCAAGATTCTACCTCATAGTCCCACCACTGCCCTAAAATTATTCAAACAGCACCAGTAATACCCCAACTCTCAAATTTAATAATCATGATCCAGACATGTAGTATTTCACTGCCCAAATTTCTTCTCCTTGAACATTTTTAATCTCTTGATAGGGACTATGTTTTAAGTATATGTCCATATCATTGCCTGGGAGGGAGCCTACCATGGTGAATGTATAATATATTTCCAGCTTTCGATATCTGGGTTAAAACTCAGACTCTAAATAAAGAAATGATGACCACCAACCCAGTACCAGATTGCTGTTTTTATGAAGTCAACATACAAGCACAAACTTGGGAAATTCTGGGAACTTTTAAGGTTTTTTTTTTTCTTCTATTCTTCAGGACCAAGAACTGTTCCTTGAGTATTTAGAACTCTGCTAAAGGATAACTGTACTAGATCATGGCCATTTCCCATTTTATAAAAGTCAGTACTTTCTGTTTCTTGGTAACATATTAATTTTCAATGAAGTGATTAAAAATCTTAATGAAATTGTTTCTCATGTGGGGCACATAGTAGTGACAGGTATATTAGATATAATTGAAGGACTCATTTGTCTTGCATAAATGAAAATCTCTATAATACCCTCTTATGGACACTAGATTTTAAAATACATGTCTACTAATCATTCAGTTGTGTTAAGTCCTAAGTTCTCTAAGTACACTGAAATACTTTGGAAAAGTGGAGACGTTGGAGCAGTGGACCTATTATCTTTGCCCCCCTCTTCAGGATAGCAAAAGAGAGTGTCAACCTATGAAACAAGACACAAAGCAAGAGTAGGTATGGACCCCTTAGGGCAGTGTGAAAAAAACAGTAGTGGAAGCTTCCCATTGGCCTTCACAAGGGACCATAGGAAATTAGAACTGAAAGAAGCAAGTCAGGCCAAGAGTAACAATCAGGAGTGATGGAAACCACTTGGCACTTTGGTAGTTGATTCTAATGTACAGACTGAGGCTGATGATGAGGCTGGACCTGAGGAGTGGATGGAAACAGAAGATGGAAGTGTTATGCTGCACATCACTAGAAGAGTCTGGACAGAGATTGGATTACCCAATGTGTGTCCACAGGTGGCCTCGACATTATTTTCATGCTTCTCACCCCTATTTCAATAGTAGACAATTTTTGCTGAATTGGAACCCACTTTGTTTGAGCCTGAAAGTGAGTTTCAATAGTGAAATTGGAGACCTGACAACTTGACACAAATATGTATATCTTTGATTTATCTCTGTAGTTAGAACATGAACTCTGAGGGAGATGAGCCTTCATCAAAAAGAAGGCATGATAGAGAGGCATCAAGAATATTTATGCAATCATAATACATAAAATGAATAAGAACCCAGGAGACAAAATATTGGCCTCCAAAGTATGAAGACAAAATTGATTTTTCAATGATGCCCTATAATATACTTTAACAAGATTTTTTAGGAGACAATGTACACCACTCTAGATACTGCTATTGGCCAGTATTTGTTGGAGTTTTAGGTTTACCAATTATTCCAAGAAATTGAAACACTTAAATGTAGATGTAGTTTGAGAAAGAAATTCAAGACCAGTATGAGAGAGAAGTTAGTCACCTTTGGGATTATTTGCCTATCACTGGGAATGTAAAATGTAGACAAGAAGAAAACATGATGACTACCATCTGTTTCATACATTTCAAATGTTCACCCCTATCCGTGAATCCATGGGACTGCTACCACCTGAGTACCCCTCTGTTAGGGAGACAATATTAGATTAACATTACTCATGCCCCCCAAACTTCAGTTTGTTGCTCCTGCAATTTGTGCAGGTAACGCACATTTGTGTGTGTTGCTGTGATATGAAGCTGACCTTTGGCAATACTAGTGGCAGAGATAACCTGGCACAGTATTACCTACCAGAAGGATGGCAGCTTCTGCCACCTTACTATGTGTGGTAACTTTAATTCCATCCTTGTTCTCTACTTCGTTTCATAAAGGAATGAAAATTGAACTGTGAAAACCTTGTTGTAGGAAAGGTAAATGGCCAGGAACAGTCCATAGATACAAAGGATTTTACCTCTTCTAACTTACCCCTCAAACCTAGGCACGTCAGAGACCTGGGGTTATGGAGTAGAGCAAGTATTAAAAGTAGAAGAGACAGGTGAGAGGTGCCAGGGTGGTTCAGTCAGTTAAGCATCCAACTCTTGATTTTGACTCAGGTCATGATCTCAGGGTCGTGAGATCGAGCCCTGTGTTGGGCTCTGTGCTGGGCATGGAGCCTATCTAAGATTCTCTCTCTCCCCCTGCCCTTCCCACCCGTCTCTCCCTCTCTAAAAAAAAAAAAAAGTAGAAAAGACAGGTGATAAGACACAAAGTGGGAAAACACAGAGGTCCCTGTGACTCTTGAAAAACTTTATCTTCAAATGTACAGCATCATTTTAGCTCACCTGTTTACTCACATCAATTTTGGTCACTGGAATTCCAGGAGTGAACATTTGTCTTCATGAAGTCACAACCATGCATAATACTTTCTACTTTTCAGTTAAGGGATAAGTCACTGGGCAATTTGGGTGGATGGCTTGAATTTCCAGTTACACTATCACTACAGAACAAGACTTTTAAGTTCATGAACTTCCAAGTGAAAATAATTGCTCAGCTCATCTGCCCTATTGGCAAAGTTCAGACTCGAGCTCTCACAACCTTTCCATTAGATACACCATTTTCTTTCCATCCTTTTTTTTCTTCAAGGAATGTGAAGCTGATCCTAAGAGTTTGTATGTTCTTTATTAAATTTCCATTTTGGAGTTTTTTGAAGAGGTTACATTAAATGATTACAGGACTTTTTTGCTTAATGAGATAATTAAGTTTACAATATTTTTTTTCAATTATGAAAAATATTTGCCAGACTAACTAATAAATGGTTTTATTGTAAAAGAGATGTAAATGCTTTTATATTTCAAATTCTGGTAAAATTGACAATGGTTTTAAATGCAATGTACCTACTTTAGTCCTCTTTGTAAATATCATGGTTTTAGCAAGTTATACCATGATTCGAAGTATTTTTATTATGACTCTTGCAAACCACAGCTAGTTTCCTTTTAGAGGCCTAATTTTATTGGAAGAATCCTGATTTTGTAGAATACTAATTAGTTCATCTCAGAAATCATTATGAGTTGTTCACAAATGTCCAACAAACCAGCTTAAGTAGTTCTTGTAAAGGCAAGAGATGCCTTTTTAGACAGTAAAAAATATGGACTTTTTAATCTATCTCATAACGCTCCTTAACCATCTAATACACCTGCATTTACTGGAAAAGATTCTGGGAGACACAAGCCCACCATCATTAGGCAGAGGACAAAGCACTTCACACGGGTCCATTCTTCTGATCTCTATAACCTAACAGAGACATTGATTCCAGAATTCTGCCTTTGTGTCTCTGGCTTTATTTTTCCATTTTGTAGTGAGTCTCAAGAAAAGGTCCCTAGGTTGGGATACAAGTTTTATTTTACTGAACAAATTTATAAAAATTTATTTTATTAGGGGTGCGCCTGGGTGGTTCAGTCAGTTAATCACCCGACTCTTGGTTTCAGCTCAGGTCATGATTTCAGGGTTGTGAGATGGAGCTCTGCATGGGGCTCTGCTCTCAGCAGAGAGTCTGCTTGAGGTTCTTTCCCTCTGTCCCTCCCCCCATTCTCTTTCTCTCTCAAATAAATAAATAAATCTTTAAAAATTTTTTATTCTGGGGCACCTGGGTGGTTCAGTCGGCTTCCATACTGTATGTACTGCCTTCAGGGTCCTGGGATCAAGTCCCCCACCCGGGTTCCCCACTCAGTGGGAAAGTCTGCTTCTCTCTCTCCCTCTGTCCCTCCCCCCTGCTTGTGCTCTCTCTCGCCTCTCTGTCAAATAAATAAATAAAATATTTAAAATAACTTTTTTATTTTATTAGGAAAATTGTCTTTGGAATGCAGAGGCAGCTATGATTGTGTTTGAAGCATAAGCTGTTCTGCCTTGAAAATGTGAGGAAATAATGGTGAAAAACTGGAAAGCTTTCCCTCCTAAGATTAGGAACAAGATAGGGATACCTGTTTTTGCTACTTCTACTCAACATTATATTGGAAATGATAGTCAGTGTAATGAGGCAAGAAAGAGAAATAAAAGGCATCCAGATTGGTAAGGAAGAAGCAAGCCTATGGTACAACCAAGCCTCTTTGCTTGTTTTTGGTTTTGGTGTTTGCTGCCATTGGTTGCAACACATCTTAGCGTATTCCACTCTAGGGTGCATGGAGTTAGAACTTTCTCAACTTTAAAAACATTATTACCTATAGGTGTTTCATGCAGACTATTCAAGAGCTAATTCTTCAGTCACTTTACTGTTTTTTAATTTATTTTTTATATTTTTTTAAGTAGGCTCTACGCCCAATGTGGGGCTGGAACTCACGACCCCAAGATCAAAAGTTGCATGCTCAGGGTGCTTGGGTAGCTCAGTGGGTTAAGCAACAGACTCTTGATTTCAGCTCAGGTCATGATCTCAGGGTCCTGGGATGGAGCCCAGCTTGGGGCTTCTTGCTCAGCGGGGAGCCTGCTTGAGGATTCTCTCTCCCTCTCCTTCTACCCCTCTCCCTGCTCGCACTCTCTCTCAAATAAATAAATAAATCTTAAAAAAAAAAAAAAAATTCGTGCTCTACTGACAGAGCCAGCCAGGCACCCCTCTTTAGTCACTTTAAATTGCCATTAACTCCTCAAACAAACAACAAAAACTGAACATTTTCAATCCCATCTGTCGTCAAGGAAAACCACTTGGAATCATTTTCCTTTTTTAAAGAATTGATGTTTTCCCCAATATCCTCTATTCCTTATCATCTATTTGGTGTTCACACCAAAAGGATTATAATCCTAAACAGATTTATTTTCTCTGTACTCATTTTGGCTGCTACAATCAAACATGATTTCATTAACTCCCCATAAGTCAATGGCTTTCCTTGCTTGGTTAACAAACAAGTCATTCAGAAACATAAAGTCTCATTCCATTTTTATTTTTGTGAAGAAATTCATCTGTGATGAGATATCCCATTTAAACTTTTCTAATTTGGAGGGGGGAAAGATGGTGGAGGAGTAGGGGACCCTATTTCAACTGGTCCCTGGAACTGAGCTGGGTATCTACCAGACCACTCTGAGCACCCACGAAACCAGCCTGAGATGTAAGATCTGGATCTCTACAAACAGAATATCGCGTGCGGTTGGTTTCGAGGTACGAATCGGGAAGCCGTGATTCCACGGGCAGATACTGGAGGATAAACGGCAACGGGAGGGTGCCTGGCCATGGGGATCCTACACTGCCGGTGAGCGACAGCCTCGCGCGCTGGGGACGGGGCACAGACTCACAGACCGGTAGCGGCGGGGAAAGGACTCTAGGGCAGCCCCCGGGGCGGGAACCGGAGCGGCGGGGTCGCGCCTGTGAACTGCAGCCCCCCCGGTCGGAAACCCAGATCGACGGGGTAGCGCACGCGAACTGGGAGTGGCTGGCGGTTTTAGAAGCACAAAGGGCAGAGACATGCCCCGACCTGGAGGCAGGACTGGGAGTGCTGCGGAGGGGCGCACAACCCAGGCCACTGCAGTTTATAGCAGCGCGGACAGAAACGGAGACAGTGTGGCCTGGAGAGCTCACTGAAGAACAGACTGTGATCTCTCTGCTCTGAGGCAGAGGGTTGGAAACGGTCTCTTCTGCTCTCACAGAAGAGACGTGGAAAGCCGCCAGGGAAAGCCACCAGAGAACAAAAGCCCCAAAGACTGATTCCCGCTGAGCCCATCCCCCGCCACAGGGGGGTAGGGCAACTCCGCCCAAACACGGTTGCCTGAGTAACAGTGCAGCAGGCCCCTCCCACAGAAGACAGGCTGGGAAAACAAGAGGCCAGCAACCCTAAGGTCCCAAGAAAACAGGTGCATCTTGCTTGGGTTCTGGTCAATAATTTGGACTCTATACATTCCCTCAAACACCCATCAACAGAATGACTAGGAGGAGGAGCCCCCAAAACAGAGAAGACTCAGAGATTATGACTTATGCTGCAGATTTACAAATGGATGCAGATATAACCAAGATGTTGGAGATGGAATTCAGGCTAGCAATTGTGAAGACAATGGCTAGAATGGAGAAATCAATTAATGGCAACATAGAGTCTCTAAGGGCAGAAATAAAAGGTGAATTGGCAGAACTTAAAAATGCTATCAATGAGATCCAATCCAATCTAGATAATCTAACAGCTAGGGTAAGTGAGGCAGAAGAGCGAATAAGTGATCTGGAAGACAATATAATAGATAAAAAGGGAAAAGAGGAGGCCAGGGAAAAACGACTCAGAATCCATGAAAATAGAATCAGAGAAATAAGTGACACCATGAAGCGTTCCAATGTCAGAATAATTGGAATCCTGGAGGGAGTGGAGAGAGAGAGAGGACTAGAAGATGTATTGGAGCAAATTGTAGCTGAGAACTTCCCTAATCTGGGGAATGAAACAAACATTCGAGTCCTAGAGGCAGAGAGGACCCCTCTAAGATCAAGGAAAACAGGCCAACACCCCAGCATGTAATAGTAAAACTTGCAAATCTTAGAACCAAGGAAACCATCTTAAGGGCAGTTAGGGGGAAGAGATTCCTTACGTACAGAGGGAGGAACATCAGAATAACGTCAGACCTATCCACAGAGACCTGGCAAGCCACAAAGGCCTGGCAAGACATATTCAGGGTACTAAATGAGAAGAACATGCAGCCAAGAATACTTTATCCGGCAAGGCTTTCATTTAGAGTGGATGGAGAGATGCAGAGCATCCATGACCGGCAGAAACTGAAAGAATATGTGACCACTAAGCCAGCCCTGCAAGAAATATTAAGGGGGGTTCTATAAAAGGAGAACGACCCCAAGAGTGATCTACAACAGAAATTTACAGGGACAATCTATAAAAACAACATCTTCACAGGCAACATGATGACAATTAATTCATATCTTTCAATAATCACTCTCAACGTGAATGGCCTAAATGCTCCCATAAAACGGCACAGGGTTGCAGATTGGATAAAAAGACAGGACCCATCCATATGCTGTCTACAAGAGACTCATTTTGAACCTAAAGATACATCCAGACTGAAAGTGAAGGGATGGAGATCCATCTTCCATGCCAGCGGACCTCAAAAGAAAGCTGGGGTAGCAATTCTTATATCAGACAAATAAGATTTTAAACTAAAGTCTGTAATAAGGGACACAGAAGGACACTATATCATTCTTAAAGGGTCTATCCAACAAGAAGATCTAACAATTGTAAATATCTATGCCCCCAAATGGGAGCAGCCATCTACATAAGCCAACTGTTAACCAAAATAAAGAGTCATATTGATAACAATACGTTAATTGTAGGAGACCTCAATACTCCACTCTCAGCAATGGACAGATCATCTAAGCAGAAAATCAGCAAGGAAACAAGAGCTTTGAATGACACATTGGACCAGATGGACCTCATAGATATTTACAGAACATTCCACCCTAAAACAACAGAATACTCATTCTTCTCGAGCGCACACGGAACTTTCTCCAGAACAGACCACATACTGGGTCACAAATCAGGTCTCAACCGATACCAAAAGATTGAGATTATTCCCTGCATATTCTCAGACCACAATGCTCTGAAACTGGAACTCAATCACAAGAAAAAATTTGGCAGAAATTCAAACACTTGGAAGCTAAAGACCACTCTGCTCAAGAATGTTTGGGTCAACCAGGAAATCAAAGAAGAACTTAAACAATTCATGAAAATCAATGAGAACGAAAACACATCGGTCCAAAACCTATGGGATACTGCAAAGGTGGTCCTAAGGGGGAAATACATAGCCATCCAAGCCTCACTCAAAAAAATAGAAAAATCCTGAATTCACCAACTAACTCTACACCTTAAAGAACTAGAGAAAAAGCAACAAATGACGCCTAAGCCACGCATTAGAAGAGAAATAATTAAAATTAGAGGAGAAATCAATGAATTAGAAACCAGAAACACAGTAGATCAGGTCAACGAAACTAGAAGTTGGTTGTTTGAAAGAATTAATAAGATCGATAAACCACTAGCCAGACTTATCCAAAAGAAAAGAGAAAGGACCCAAATTAATAAAATTATGAATGAAAGGGGAGAGATCATGACTAACACCAAGGAAATAGAAACAATTATTAGAAATTATTATCAACAACTATATGCCAATAAACTGAGCAATCTGGATGAAATGGAGGCCTTCCTGGAAACCTATAAGCTGCCAAGACTGAAACAGGAAGAAATTGACAACCTGAATAGGCCAATAACCGGTAACGAGATTGAAGCAGTGATCAAAAACCTCCCCCAAAACAAGAGTCCAGGGCCTGACGAATTCCCTGGGGAATTCTACCAAACATTCAAAGAAGAAATAATACCTATTCTCCTGAAGCTGTTTCAAAAAATAGAAACAGAAGGAAAACTTCCAAACTCATTCTATGAGGCCAGCATTACCTTAATCCCCAAACCAGGCAAAGACCCCATCAAAAAGGAGAATTTCAGACTGATATCCCTGATGAATATGGATTCCAAAATCCTTAACAAAATCCTAGCTAATAGGATCCAACAATACATTAAAAGGATCATCCACCACGACCAAGTGGGATTTATCCCCGGGATGCAAGGGTGGTTCAACATTCGCAAATCAATCAATGTGATAGAACACATTAATAAGAGGAGGGAGAAGAACCATATGGTCCTCTCAATTGATGCAGAAAAAGCATTTGACAAAATACAACATCCTTTCCTGATTAAAACTCTCCAGAGTATAGGGATAGAGGGAACATTCCTCAAGTTCATAAAATCCACCTATGAAAAACCCACAGCGAATATCATCCTCAATGGGGAAAAGCTGAGAGCCTTTCCCTTAAGATCAGGAACACGTCAAGGATGCCCACTCTCGCCACTGTTGTTCAACATAGTACTAGAAGTCCTAGCAAAAGCAATCAAACAACAAAAAGAAATAAAAGGTATTCAAATTGGCAAAGAAGAAGTCAAACTCTCTCTTTTCGCAGACGACATGATACTTTATGTGGAAAACCCAAAAGACTCCACCCCCAAATTACTAGAACTCATACAGCAATTCAGTAATGTGGCAGGATACAAAATCAATGCACAGAAATCAGTTGTTTTCTTATACACTAACAACGCAACTATAGAAAGAGAAATTAGAGAAACAATTCCATTTACAATAGCACCAAAAAAACCATAAGATACCTCGGAATAAACCTAACCAAAGAGGTAAAGGATCTATACTCTAGGAACTAAAAAACACTCATGAAAGAAATTGAAGAAGACACAAAAAGATGGAAATATATTCCATGCTCATGGATCAGAAGAATAAACATTGTTAAAATGTCTATGCTACCCAGAGCAATCTATACCTTCAATGCCATCCCGATCAAAATTCCAATGACATTTTTCAAAGTGCTGGAACAAACAATCCTAAAATTTGTATGGAATCAGAAAAGACCCTGAATCACCAAGGAAATGTTGAAAAAGAGAAACAAAGCTGGGGGCATCACGTTACCCAATTTCAAGCTATATTACAAAGCAGTGATCACCAAGACAGCATGGTACTGGCACAAAAACAGACATATAGACCGATGGAACAGAATAGAGAACCCAGATATGGACCCTCAACTCTATGGTCAAATAATCTTTGACAAAGCAGGAAAAAACATGCAATGGCAAACAGACAGTCTCTTCAATAAATGGTGCTGGGAAAATTGGACAGCCACATGCAGAAGAATGAAACTCAACCATTCTCTAACACCATTCACCAAGATAAACTCAAAATGGATGAAAGACCTCAATGTGAGACAGGAATCCATCAAAATCCTAGATGAGAACATAGGCAGTAACCTCTTTGACATCACCCACAGCAACTTCTTTCAAGATACATCTCCAAAAGCTAGTGAAACAAAAGCAAAAATGAACTTTTGGGACTTCATCAAGATAAAAAGCTTCTGCACAGCAAAGGAAACAGTCAACAAAACAAAGAGGCAACCCACAGAATGGGAGAAGATATTTGCAAATGACACTACAGATAAAGGGCTGGTATCCAAGATCTATAAAGAACTTCTCAAACTCAACACCCAAAAAACAAATAATCAAGTCAAAAAGTGGGCAGAAGATATGAAAAGACACTTCTCTGAAGAAGACATACAAATGGCTAACCAGACACATGAAAAAATGTTCATCATCATTAGCCATCAGGCTATTTCAAAATTCAAATCAAAACCACGTTGAGATACCACCTTACACCAGTTAGAATGGCCAAAATGGACAGGGAAAGAAACAGGAAATGCTGGAGAGGTTGTGGAGAAAGGGGAACCCTCTTACACTGTTGGTGGGAATGCAAGTTGGTACAACCACTTTGGAAAACAGTGTGGAGTTTCCTCAAAAATTTAAAAATAGAGCTACCCTATGACCCAGCAATTGCACTACTGGGTATTTACCCCAAAGACACAGATGTAGTGAAAAGAAGGGCTGTATGCACCCCGATGTTCATAGCAGCAATGTCCGCAATAGCCAAACTGTGGAAAGAGCCGAGATGCCCTTCAACAGATGAATGGATAAAGAAGATGTGGTCCATATATACAATGGAATATTACTCAGCCATCAGAAAAGATGAATACCCAACTTTTCCATCAACATGGATGGGACTGGAGGAGATTATGCTAAGTGAAATAAGTCAAGCAGAGAAATTATCATATGGTTTCACTTATTTGTGGAACATAAGGAATAACATGGAGGACATTAGGAGAAGGAAGAGAAAAATGGGGGGGGGAATTGGAGGGAGAGATGAACCATGAGAGACTATGGACTCTGAGAAACAAACAGGGTTTTAGAGGGGAGGGGGGAGGGGGGATTGGTTAGCCTGGTGATGGGTATTAAGGAGGGCACGAACTGCATGGAGCACTGGGTGTTATACGAAAACAATGGATTGTGGATCACCACCTCAAAAACCAATGATGTATTGTATGGTGACTAACATAATATAATAAAATTTTAAAAAATAAATAAATAAAGTTTTCTAATTTTTTGGACTGTGGCTTTCCTGTGAGTTGGGACTATTGTGATGAGTGCTTATTTTGGTGATGTCGATATATACTGTATTTTTTAAGCAGAGGCTATAGTGTCATTGTATAATAAACATGAACCTAACTACCATCAGTTCCACAAAATTTTTTCAGAACTAGATTAATATCCTGATTTGCACTACTATACAGCTGTTTTGATGACTTTGAGGTGGTAAGATTTTATTGCAATTTTTGAGTTTAGGATGTAGATTGAAATTTTCCTGAATCAGAAGAATCACTTTCAACACTATTATCCAGCACTGAATGGCTTTAGAGATTAGCTTTGCTGAAGATTTTTCCACATTATGGAAATGTGTTCTCTGTCTTGTTATGTAAGTATTATATAATATCCTCAGTTTTCCTCTTGGTCTGCAAAGCCTAAAATACTTATTACCTAGCCCTTTACAGAAAATTTCCTGATCCCTGATTAAAGACATTGGAATAAAAGAATTCTGTGTATTTTTACTGAGCAGTATTTCACATTTAATTACAGATGTTTTAATGATTTTTTTAAGAGTGCTTTATCTTAAGTAGGAAATCGGTAGACTTAGTTTATAATCTTGAATTTCAAATTTTTTGGACCAAAGCATTTATTTACCGCAGTGATTTTTAAAAATAAATAATTCAGCTGAACACCCTAAAGAAGGCATGTGGGCAGTGGAGATATGCATGGTAAAATGGTAACAAATAAGTACTTAATAATGTTCCGTATATCACTTTATAGTGTTTTATTTACCCTATTGTTAGAGTTCCAGTAATTTTTTATATTTCTTTTTAATAAATTTGCAGAATTTTATTATGACTGACTGCTCAAAGTAAATGAGAGGATACAGTTGTCATCAAATTGTAATTATAGACAGTATAATTATCCCTTTTTGATGTTAGGAAGTGACAAAAGAAAATTCATTCAATTTATCATTTTTGTGATGTTTTGGAGGATTAGCAAATAACTTGATGAATATATTATTGCTTTAAAAACTAGTGACCCTGAAAACCTATATAAAAATTTAATTTTGTACTCCCCCCCCAAAATTTTGGTTTTAGATCTTACTCATATGCTTCATTTTGAGTTAATATATAAAATTGCACTGCATTTTAGCTTCTTCATCCTATAGAATGGCCCATTATTTTGTCCTTTAGAGGCCTAAGGGCCAAAGTAACATTTCTCACAGATTCTTAAAACTGTAATAGAAAGACTTAATTGTCTTTAACTTAACTCTTTTGATAAGAAGAGTCTCTGACAGTCTTGATCTTTATCTGTAAAAGCAATAAGATCTGTTTAATAACTTTAAAATATTGAAAAAGGCAAGGAGCCTGCTTCTCCCTCTGCCTGCCGCCCCACCCCGCTTGTGCTCTCTCTCTCTCTCTCAAATAAATAAATAAAATCTTAAAAAAAAGAAGTAATTTTTAAAAAATAAAATAAAATATTTTTTAATTTAAAAATCCCACCTTTTAATTTTAAGATTGAAGTCCACTTTCCAGACCACGTACCAATGTAGAAACTTCTAGTATATAGAATATAGTCTATTATATATTGTCATGTTCATGAAACATATTATTCAGTATTATTAGGATGCCAAGTCTCCCCCAAATTGGTCTATGTATTCAACAAAATTCCAATCAAAATCCTAGTAGTTATTTTTAAGAAATTAACAAGCTGACTCTAGAATTTATAAGGAAATCCATAACATCTATAATAACCAGAATATTTTTTAAATATAATACAAAGATAGAGGACTTACCTTACCTAATTTCAAGACTTGAAACTATAGTAATTAAGACAGTGTGGTATTATTATCATTGGATAGACATAGGGATCAATGGACAGACATAGAGATCAATGGAAGAGAATATACAGTACAGAAATAGATGCACATATATACGGTCAATCATTTTTTTTAAAGATATCAAGGTAATCCAAAGGGAAAAGGATAAATTTTTCAACAAATGTTGCGGGATATCCAGTTAGATAAAAATTAACCTTGACCCTTACCTCATACCATACATTAAAGTGAACTCGAAATGGATGATAGACCTAAATCTAAAATTCAAACCTATAAAACTTCTAGGAAAAAAAAATACCTTGGGCAGGCAGAGATTTCTTAAGACACCAAAAACATAGGTCATGAAAGAAAAAGGAGATAAATTAAACTTCACCAAAATTAAAATTTTCTGCTCTTCAAAAAACACAAATAAGAAAATGCAAAGACAAGCCACAGACTGGGAGGAAATACTTACAGGATCTGACAAAGGATTTGTACTCAGAATATGTAAATAATTTTTACAACTCAATAATAAGACAAATAATCCAATTTAAACTGGGTAAGGGATTTAAATGAACCCTTCACCAAAGAAGATACACAGATGTCACGTAAGCACAGGAAGTGGTGCCCAACATCATTAGTCCTCAGGGAATGCAGACTGAAACCACAGGAGCACCTCTACACACCCGCAGGTATGTCTTAATTAGAAGCTTGAAAATACCAAGTGTTAAGGAGGTTATGAGGCAACTAAAACTCTCATACATTGCTGGTGAATATGTAAAATAATATAACCTTTGTAAAACAGCTTGGCAATTTTTTAATAAAGTCGAACATACCATTACCATATGACCCAGCTGTTCCACTTCTAAGAATTTTTTCCAAGAGAAATGAAAATCTATGTCCAAAAACCTGTACAGTAATATTTACAACAGCTTTACCCATAATAGCCCTAAATAGAATACAACTCAAATGTTCACCAACAGTTAAATAAACATATTGTGTATATCCTACATCCATGCAATAGAATATAAATCAACAATAAAAAGAACCAAATTCTTGATACCTAGATGAATCTCAAAAAATATGCTATGCAAAAGAATCCACAAAAAAGTACATACTGTATAATTCTATTACTATGAAACTCTAGAAGAGACAAGCCTAATCTTCAGTGACGGAAAGCAGATAGGGCAAAAGAGGACTTTTGGGAGTGATGGCAATGTGCATTAAACGTGGTCACACTGGTAGTTACGTGGCTGCATACGATTGTCAAGACTCATTCAACAGGACACTTAAAATGAATGTGTTATAGAGGGGGCGCCTGGGTGGCTCAGTTGTTAAGCGTCTGCCTTCGGCTCAGGTCATGATCCCAGGGTCCTGGGATCAAGCCCCGCATCAGGAAGCCTGCTTCTCCCTCTCCCACTCCCCCTGCTTGTGTTCCTGCTCTCACTATCTCTCATTATCTCTCTCTCTGTCAAACAAATAAATTAAAAAAAAAAATCTTAAAATGAATGTGTTGTAGTGTATTTAAAGGATACTTCAATAGAGCTTATTTAAAGACAAACTCTTTTCTCTGCATTTTCCTTCTTCCCAAATCAGCTGACTTAAGTTTCCTCCCTTATTCCTGTCTCCTCCTATACCCGATTCCTTTTTGAGGAATATCACATTTGTTCCCTTCCAACATAAATTGATTTTGACAGCCCTCAGCAACACCAGCTTTTGCTGATCTGTACCACTGAAAGTGGCTGTGGCAAATAAAAGACCCTCCCTCCTTGCAAGGTAAGGGCTGAAAACTATAGATATTTATAAGTTGATTTTTTTCTCAGCTATATTCAAATAAGTTGCCCAACGGCAGTGATAGAGTCATAACTACAACCCAAGTTGCCCTATTTACCCAGCTTAGTGTCTTTCCACTGCACATACAAGCTGCCTCAGTCAAGACAAATCTCATGGCTGCCAGAGAAGGAATATTGTGGAACAGAGAAATTGCAAGGGTAAAATAGAAGAGCATTTTCTGTTAGAATGAACATGTTTCTGGTGCCAGCTGAAGCTTAGCATGTGAAACTCCCCTTTTTGTCTCCTTGTTTAACACACAGTATTTCAATAAACATCAGATAAGTCCCATATTTTCTCCAGCAGAAGATGGAGAGGTTGGGAGATGTTATTTGCAATCATGGCAGATGTCATGTCACCCAGGCACACTGCTTTACAGAGAAATCTAGGTAATTGTCACAAGCAAAGAGCACACACAAATCAAAGGTCATTTGAGTTGAAGTTATCTGATTTAGGAATTTGGTGATGTTCTTCGTTGTTGCTGCTGCTTTTTTGTTTTCTTCAAAAAAAAAATAACAAGCAAATGAACAAATTTAAGATATTTTAGGGGTGTGGGGCACCTGGGTGGCTCAGTCGTTAAGCGTCTGCCTTCGGCTCAGGTCATGATCCCAGGGTCCTGGGATTGAGCCCCGCATCAGGCTCCCTGCTCCGCGGAAGCCTGCTTCTCCCTCTCCCACTCCCCCTGCTTGTGTTCCCTCTCTCGCTGTCTCTCTTTCTCTGTCAACTAAATAAATAAAATCTTAAAAAAAAAAAAAGATATTTTAGGGGTGCCTGGGTGGCTCAGTCAGTTAAGTGTCCAACTCTTGATTTTGGTTCAGGTCATGATCTCAGGGTCCTGGGATCAAGCCCTGCGAGGGGCTCCCTGCTCAACACGGAGTCTTCTTGTCTCCCTCTCCCTTAGCCCCTCCCCCTGCTTGCACTCTCTCTCTCTCAAAAAAATAAATAAATCTTTAAAAAAAAAAAAAAAAAGATATTTTGGGGCCCCTGGGTGGCTCAGTCAGTTAAGCATCTGCCTTCAGCTCAGGTCATGATCCCAAGGTCCTGGGATCAAGCCCTGTGTCAGGCTCTCTGCTCAGCGGGGAGCCTGCTTCTCCCTCTCTCTCTGCCTGCCGCTCCCCCTGCTTGTGGGTGCGCTCTCTCTGACAAATAAATAAATAAAACCCTTATTAAAAAAAAGAAAGAAAGAAAGAAAAGAAAGTGCCTTCCTTATTCCCAGAGGAGAGGAGCATTCTTACTTCCCAAGACAGAGGGACTCTGAGAGAAATCTGAAGGAATGCCTTGCTAAGTTTCCCCTAGTTTACTACCCTTAACTCAGACCCTTTATCCTATCATATTTTCCCATGACGTCCCCCTCTTCATCAAACCCAGCATAAAAACACTCAAGTCTGACAGTTTCTTTGAAGTCTTCATTTCCTTATGAAGATTTTTAGGTCTCATAAACTTGTATTAAATAAATCTGTAAGCTTTTCTCTTGTTAAATCTGTCTTTTGTTACAGAGACCCAGCTGAGAACGTAAGCAGGGAAGAGGAAAGCTAGTTTTCTTTCCCTATATTACCAACGAAGTTAGATTTTAGACTCCCACAGTTTGGATATTTAATAATTGTTTCACTGTCTGGAAGCTTTGTGTTCAAATATTCTGTTCAATTTAAGAATTATTCTAAAGATCAGGACTAATGAATAGATCCTAACAATCTCTTCCCAGCCCTTCTGAGTTCTCCCCGCGACAAGATTAAAGAAGAAAACAACTCAGACCTAACTGTCTCTGAAAATAGGACTAGAGAACTTTTTTTAAATCAAGAACTATTAAATCCACAAGAAAAGAAATCAGTTATAAGCCACCTCATTTTGTTTTTCTGCTTTTTTAAAAGTAGTTTTATTTTTAAGAGAAAGATATAAAATCTCCTACTTATCTGATTTGTATATGAATAAGAAGAACTATAAAGCTTATATATTAGTTAAAATACATTTTGTTTTTCTATTAAGCCAGTTACAGCCGAGAAACAGCAGGGGAGGAAAGTAAGATGAGAAGAGAAAGAGGCAAGGATTCACAAGGACCACATGGAGAGAAAACACAGAACACAGCAGGGAGTTTAGACTTTCATGAAGCAATAGTCCTTTCCCACCCCCCACGACCACTCCCCAATCTGATATTTCCCTCAAGACTTCCAAAATCCTTGTTTTAGTACAGACCTCAGCATAAATATCAGTATCACCAGGATCCAAAAATACTTGGGTATGAATGTGGGTCTGCTCACTGGAGCTATGTAATATCCATCTATAAAACTGCTCACTCCACCTGCCCAAGGGCTTTAAATTATCTTTAAACCTCGCCTTTCAGGATTCGGTAAATGAGGAAGTTCAAAAGCCGCCAAGACTCCAGATCAAGTCCTAGGCAGCACTGGGTCCTTTCCTCTGAGCTTTTGACACGTGGCTAGGAGCAATGGAGGTCCCAGCACTTCCACTGCTAGTTAGACAGCTGAGGAAAATGAGAACAAGAACTTGTACTTGAGTGTGTAGAACAGCATTATTCATTATATCCAAAAGGTGCAAACAACCTAAATGTCCAACCATGAAACTATGGATGAAACAAAGGTTGAATATGCATATTATTTGGCCATAAAAAAGAATGAGATCCTGACATACACTACAACATGGACAAACCTTGAAGACATCATGCTAAGTGAAGGAAGCCAGTCAGAATTATAGAATTCCATTCATGTGAAATGTCCAGAACAGGCAAATCTGTGGAGACACAAAGTAGATTTATGGTTGCTTCCAGCTGGGGGTAGATGGTCGATAGAAGGGTGATAGCTAAAAGGTATGAGATTTCTGAGGTCATAAAAGTGTTCAAAATTGACTGTGGTGATGGTTGTCACATCTCTGAATATGCTAAAAATCATTTGATTGTACACTTTAAATGGATGAATTGTATGGTATGTGAGTTTATAGTTCAATAAAGCTGAGGAGAAGAAGAAGAAGAAGAAGAAGAAGAAGAAGAAGAGGAGGAGGAGGAAGGAGAAGGAGAAGGAGAAATAGGCCTTTGAAGATCCAGAGTAAGTCACATAAAGCAACATCTCAAGATTTGGTTGTATCACCAATGCCTCATGCATTGTGGGTGCTGAAAAATGCTGAACTACATTTGCTTCAAGCTCCGTTTCAGAGAAATAAGCATCTGGCATAGCTTTTTTTTTTTTTTTTTAAAGCATCAATCTGAATCCTAAACACATTCTTTCTCTTCAAAGATCTGTTGCTTAAAATGTCACACCTCTGCCGGTTACCTCCTCACCAGAGAAGCTGAGCCCAAACCCGGCATGGATAACAAAGTAGATAGGTATTGTATTACATAAACATTTCACATCACCCCCACAAAGACATTATATATGCCAAAATTGCATCTGTAAAATGAGGACCTAACACCTATCTCATAAAGTTAACTTGAGAATTAAATAAAATTATGCATGAAAGTGCTTAGCAAAGTAACTGGAACAGAGTAAGTGCTTAGTAAATGGTAATTATAGCTATTATTACCCCCTACAAGAAAATTTTTCAAAACATTCTTACTCATGAACCTGCCTATCCAAACAAGAACCAGATTTCAAATTGTACTAATTTATAATCATTTCAATTTCTTCCACTTTCTGACTTGAAGTGATTTATTTAAGCAAAGTACTTAACAAAAATTCACTTATTTAAAATTGGCTAATGATAAAAGAAGAAATAAAACATGGAACACTTTAATAAACAAATCACTTTTGGGGCGTCTGGGTGGCTCAGTCGCTTAAGCGTCTGCCTTCAGCTCAGGGTCCCGGGATTGAGCCCTGAGTCAGGCTCCCTGCTCAGCAGGGAGTCTGCTTCTACCTCTCCCTCTGTCTCCCCTCAACAGCTCATGTGCTCTCTCTCTCACTCGATCTCTCTCAAATAAATAAAATCTTTAAAAAAATTACTTTCTTTGGATTGAAGTACAAAAAGAATTCCAATTCTACAATTTATCTAGACAGCTAAGGAGCTGTTCCGTATTTGTGGCATAGTCATGTTCACCTCACAGGGTGGCCACAGCTACATGAAACCCTCTTTTTAAAATTCTATGAAAGGGCGCCTGGCTGGCTCAGCTGGAAGAATATGCAACTCTTGATCTTGGGGTTGTGTGTTCGAGCCCCACGTTGGGTGTAGACATTACTTAAATAAACTTTAAAATACATACATACATACAATTCTACACAAATTGCAAGTATTAAAGTATTGGTTTTATACACATAGAAAGGATACAAGAGGGAAAGAGCTTTGCCTTACTGCATACCAAAGGAAGGCCGTCAGCCCTGAATATTTTACTTCAAAAGCATATTTCAAAATATTTTTTAAAAAAGAAAGAATGAAAGTCAGAGAAGTATTTTTTGTGTGGAGTCTGCAGTGGAGTATTACTATTGCTACCATAGCAACCAGATCACTAGATGGTTTTGCAAAGGAAGTGTCTCCCCAGACCAGCTGCCAATGTGAAGGATAGCAACTGCATTGCTACTCTGTTCTCTTTGCACCTCCCCCACTTAAGTGTTTCCAAAATGTTTCCAGAACATTGATTTCAATTTCTTGGAACCTCAGTTAGGACCCTCTCCCTGTTCCTTTCTATCCCACAATCAACTCTCTTACTCAACAAAATTCAACTTAACTCAGTTCTCCACCTCCCCACCCTGCCTTGTAGAAGGTAGTGATTGATCATGTGATAAACCAAAGACTGCCATTGGACTTGGAGGCAACACTTTTGTACCTTAAAATACAATACTGGGCTGAGACCCATTCCCATTTTTTTTTTAAGATTTTATTTATCTGAGAGAGAGAGATTGAGAGAACAAGTGGGAGGAGGGGCAGAGGGAGAAGCAGACTCCCTGCAGAGCATGCCCTGAGCCGAGGGCAGACATTTAACCGACCGAGCCACCCAGGTGTGACCAATTCCCATTCTTAGTTTTAAGGCACTGCTTGCAATTATTGAAACTAAAGCCAGGTCTTGGAGAATGGAAGCAGTGAAAAATAGTGGCTAGGGGCTTAGCCACTACAGTTATATATACTTGATGCCAAAGGTCAAGTATCCCCTGCCCCACCTCTCCTCCCTCTTACCTTTCATTGCAAACCACTCTGGGCCAGGGATGTTTATGCAGGGCTTTACTGAGGAACACCACCTGTAAGAGGAAAGGGGAAGCAGGATAGGGCAGAGGGAGAAGTTCAGCTGCAATTCATTCCCAACAGAGGCCTCAGCTGATCCTGCAGGGAGCAGTGGAGCTGCTTTGGTCCTTGAAGGTCCACTTCCCATTGCCTCTCTGCCAGAAATTTGAATTGGCAAAAACAGAGACTTGCAGCTCAAAGGAGGTCATTTGGATTGTAGGATCTCAGAGGCCTCCAGGTTTCCTAGCACCTTTAAAACAAACTCTACCTGGCAGCTGCTGGTAATTCTGGCTTATGTGAGTATGTAGTAACACTGAAAATCATTGATCTCAAACAGTGTCTGAGTGTTCAGTCTCTTCAACAAGGACATCTGTGCTCCCTGCAAGTAGCTCCAGAAATAATTCCAGACTTTTGTCAAGCACTTCAGAGCTTAATGCTAAAGCTGTAAAAAATTACTTAAAGGTATTCTAGAGAGTGAACCCTTAAGGCCTAAGGCCTGGATCTCCCTGTGCCTACTACATGATTGGGAATTTCCATTAATAATAAATAAAGATGTGATTTTTATGTACCACTCACATTGGTCTTTTTAACATTGCTTCCTGCAGTATATGTGTTGGGATTTTATTTTTGCAAAAACCAGTAGAATTTTCCCTAAATACAGGTATGTGAAAAAAAAGGAAGTTGTTTGCGTGCTGACTCAAATTGTTCTGTATACAAATACAGCAAAGTTATCCTAGTACCTGGGTTTTCTTTAAGCTTTAAGCCAAATCCTTTATGAAGACCATAACAGTGAAAAACAGTGCACTTTAAAAAAAATGCTGCATATAAAATGTTTGAGAAATTTAATTTTATTTCACACGTGCAGACACAAAATTTGGGTGAATACAGCAGTCAGAACTAATTTTTATAGATACCTATTACACTTCTTTACTCTGTTTTAATGTCACTGTATATTCTACAAAAGAAAATGTTTTCATAAATTAGTTAATTTAAAACTGAGTGCCAATGTTTTTATTTTAAAAATTAATTTTATATAATGAAATCTAAAAAAAAAATATTGCTGGACAGCTTCTAATGCAGCAAGTTGGTCTGGGCCCCCTTGAAGGATGCTAATTTTGGGGTTTGTTTTCCATTGCCATGAAACAAATTACCACCAGCCCAGTGGCTTAAAACAACACCCATTTATTAGCTCACTGTTCCGTAGATCAGCAGGTTGGGTGAGCTTGGGTAAGTCCTTTGCTTAGGGTCTGACATGGCTGAATTCAAGAAGACGATCAGGCTAGACTCTTATCTGGAGTTTGTTCAGTTGTAAGACAGAAGTCCTCATTTACTTGCTGGCTGTTGGCCAGGGGGTCGCTCTCTGTCCTGGAGTGAATCTCCAACCCTTCTACATAGCCCTCCTCCATTTTCAAAGCCAGCAAATGGTGCCAAATCCTTCCCCTGCTTCTTTTCTTTCTGACTTCCTCTTCTGCAACCAACTGATGAAAACTCAGAGCTTTAAAGGGCTTATGTGAGGTGACGTGCACCCAGATCATCTCCCTGGGTTAAATGCAAGTGATTATTAATCTCAATTACATCTGCAAAATTTTTGCCACATAACATAACATAATGGCGGGAATAAAACCGGGAGAAGGTCGTGGGGCATCTTAGAGCTCTGCCTGCCACAGCCAGAGGACCAAACAGATGGCCAGAGTACTGACATGTACTGTCTCCAACACACTGGCCTCCTTTTTGGTGCCCGGAGGCCCGATAGATAGCAATTTTTCCTTGATCACTGGAAGGACTGATCATCGTGCATCTACTCACATAGTCCCAAGAAAGTTTTTTGGAGGAAGCAGAACATTGTTGGGCTTTATCAGATACTCCTGCAGAGAGAGGTGTGATAACACGGAAGTCTGGGTCACTGAGACTGAGACTGCTGACTTGTCACAACAGGATATCACCTCTTTAGTGAACATCAGAAGGTAGAGGCACTTGTACTAAAACCTGACTCACTCACTAGTGCCAAATGGCAGGGAATTTTGCCTCACCAGCACTTCTTCCCCAGTGGCTCATCCAGATCAGGAGGATCCCCTATGGTACTTATAGGATAGGGAAGTACAAGTCTATAACACATCAGTTCCTCCTATACATTCAAATGTACGTGTAACAACAGTGTGCTAACTTGCCCCAAAGTCCCCACCCCACAAGTTCATGTTAGCCTCCTTTTCCTGGTGAGATCCCTCCCCAAATCTCATCAGCCAAATCCAAGTGCCTTCTCCCTAAAGATATGATGGTCACTTGGGTGCCTATATTCAACAGAGCCATAGGAGTTTGAGGCATTCTCCACTCTACCATCAAAGTTGCCCAGAATACTTGGATGGGTGTATATGACCTCTGTTCTCCTTGGAGACAGGGAGAACTTAGTCCTGCCTGTAATCACTTTTTTCCTTAAAGCAGCTGAAAGCCAGGGAGAGGAAGATGAAGGCATCAGAGGATACAAGAGGAGAGAGCTGCCCTAGCCCGCAAGCAAGGTACATTTCTTTTCATTTTCAATGGCTGCCTGCTCAAGCTCAGCTGAACAACTCTCATTTTGGGCCTACCCAAAATTCTGTCCTCATTGCTGACACTATTTATTTTAGTGCTGGGGACCCTTTGACTCAGCAGCCAGCCACATTGCCTTTGGGCTGGGATCAGAGGGTATGATAATATCCCTGCCCCCACCTTACACCTGTCAGGGCGGGTACTACCAAAAGACAAGGAAAGACAGTAAGTTTTGCTGAGGATGTGAAGAAACTGAGAGCCTTGTATGCTGTTGGTGGCAATGCAAAATGGTGCAGCTGCTACAGAAAACAATAGGGAGGTTCCTTAAAAAATTAATGTAGAAATATCATCTGATCTAGCCATCCTATTTCTGGATAATTATTTAAAGGAATTGAAATCAGGAGCTTGAAAAGACATTAGCACTCTTGTGTTTATTGAAGCACTCTTCACAATAGTCAAGATATATAAACAACTTAAATAACCATTCACAGATGAATGGACAAAACAAATGTAGCATATTCATACAATAGAATATTATTCAGCCTTAAAAAATAAAGACATTCTGTAGTGTGTGACAATATGATGAACCTTGAGGACATTATGCTAAGTGAAATAAACCAGTCACAGAAAGACAAATACTGCATGATTCCACTTATATGAGGGACCTAAAATTGTCAAATTCATAAAATCATTCAAAGAATAAAATGGTGGTTTCCAGGGGCTGGAGGAAAGGAAAAATGGGGAGTTGTTCATCAATGAGCACAAAGTTTTCATTGAGCGAGATGAGTAAGTTCTAGAGATCTGCTATACAACATTGTACTTAGAGTTAACAATACTGTATCATACAACTAAAAATTTGTTAAGAGGGTAAATCTCATCTTAAGTGTGCTTGCCACAATGATATAATTTTTTTTAAAGAACAGAAGAAGAAGAAGAAAAGAAGAGGAGGAGGAGAAAAAGAAGAAGACTCCCTTTCAAGGCACTGACCCTCTTCTTTTTAACCAGGGTAAATAGAGATGTGGAATAGCATAATGATTATGAACCTAGATTCTAGAGACACACTTCCTGGGTTTGAATGCTAGAGTTTCCAACCTGTTAGCTGTGTGGCCTCGGGCAAGTTACTTAATAGCTCTTTAACTCCATTTCTCCAGCTATGAAATGGGGATGGTAGTATCTTGTCACAGGGGCTAGGAGGATTAAAGGAGTCAATCCATGTAGACACTTAGGAAGGCCCTGCATTCAATAAATGTTAGTTACAACCAAAGGAATTACTGAATGAATGATTTAAACAATAACTCCTATGGAATATGGAAATCAATTAAGTATTTCTTCCCAAAGGAATAGAACATTTGTACAAGTGTAGTTCTATTCTTTATTTTCTTTTACTGGCCAACTAACAATAATGATGGATATAAGTGTATGTTTTCTTAATAGGAAGGAAGAAGGCTTAGGTTGACTGACTACTGTTTGCCAGGCACAGTGTAGCCACTTCCACATATATTGATTGTTTCACCTTATTCTCACAACAAGCCAGAAAATTGGGCACTTGCCCAAAGTTGAGTAACTTGTTCCCAATCACAGTGCCTAGCAAGGTCTATGAGTTCAGGTCTGGCTACATCAACACCGATGTCTATAAATTTGCTCTGCAGGTAGTCACCTGATTCATCAATGGATAGGATGAGTTGAAATCATTATTTTTAGAGGAATTCAGTGCCAGTAAGAGTTAAATTATGTATCGGCTATGCCAGACTGTATGGTTTCCTATTTAAACACACCTCGTCTAGGTGTAATACTCTAAATGACCAAATCTTTGGTCTAATTGTTAAGGGACGTATCTTACAAGAAAGTAAAGTTATGAAAGAAAAAAATTGCTGGGATTTGAAGGATAAATTGATGCCTAAAAAAAGATGGGATGGGGGGCGCCTGGGTGGCTCAGTTGGTTAAGCGACTGCCTTCAGCTCAGGTCATGATCCTGGAGTCCCAGGATCGAGTCCCACATCGGGCTCCCTGCTTGGCAGGGAGTCTGCTTCTCCCTCTGACCCTCCCTCCTCTTATGCTCTCTCTCTCTATCTTATTCTCTCTCTCAAATAAATAAATAAAATCTTTAAAAAAAAAAAAAGATGGGATGGGTTAATAGGGCAATAATTTTGGGAAATATAACAACCAAGAAACGCACTATCACTATTACTGAATTTTATTTTAGTCAATATTCCCTTGGCACATATAGACATGAACTACCAGCTACCAGTGAAATCTACCTTTTCCCTGTCATTTGGAAGGTATCTTGGAGGTTTCCTGGAGACAGTTCTTTAAATGTTCAGAAATAGAAGCAAACTTCCAGTGTCAGAAAAGTAAATCAAGTAAATAAAAGAAAATGTCTTAAATTCTTGTTGCCATGGAATTGTCCTTAGCAAATTATTAGTGTTGTACTAAAGAGGCTCGGGATGTATTTCACTTATTTGCTTATGTAATTTTTACTCACTATTTTCACTTTGTGGTGATAAAGGAAAAATGGAAGTAAGAACACGATGACCTTTCCATTTTGTCCTAACACAGAAAACAGGAAGAGTGAGCACTGCCATCTTTTGGTTACACAATATAATAATTGAAATCATTACACTTAACAGCCAGAAGAATGCTGTTAGTCATCACCAAGTGAACAGAAACACTACTCGGCATGAGTCAATTCTTTAGATGATTTCCTCAGAACATCTTTCTTCTGGAAAGTAATCACAAAGTTCCAAAATCTAAATTTTCTTTTAATAGAGACACAGAGAGAAAGTGCTGGTGGGTTGTCTAGAGTCTCTTAAATACTCCCGACAGTTCTAATTATATTTGATAATTCTAAAGCATTCAGAGTGGACAGAGAAGAGAAGTGGAGAATTTTTTCGTGTAATCACTGAGGCCAACTTCACAATTGTCCCAGGGGCCAAGGACTTGAATGAAAGGCTAGACTTTCTTCGATGAGGAAATACTATGAGAGGCTGCCAGATAGATACCACTCCAGCGTCATCTACACCAAGCAAGAGACAAGCTATGGGAAGTCTGGACAGGTCACAGGAACATTCCAGGGATGTTTTATGCTGTAGGGAAACACTGTGCTACTATGGAAGGAAGCTCTGAGTAGTTTACCGGAGGGGACTGTCTGGGGCCAGCCTCTCAGCTGCCTTAGCGGCAGAGGCCATAAGAAACTGTTGATACACGGCGTGGGTTTTACTGACAGCAGCCCTGGAGAAAAGACTTGGAGCAGGTAAAGGGTATATATTTTGAAGAGGAAACTTCTGAATTTGAAGAAGAGAGGACTCTACAAAGAAAATATAATCCCCTCAGATCATGTGTGGATCCAGAGAGGAAGATATCAAAATAAGTTTTTTAAAAGCCTCATCAGGGTGCCAGAAAATAGAATATAAAACCCAAATGAGGATTTTAGGAATACTGGGGATAAAAAGGGAAATATGGAAATATCATAGCCGTTGAGTGAAAGGAAGTGACCTGAATTTGACCTTTTTTTTAGATATCCTCGAATCTATCCTGATATATTCTTTTTGCTGTAGAGACACATATCACTTTTCCATGTATACTGACATATTTTTGAAGATAAAAGAGAGGAATTTACTTCTTCTTGTTAAAAAACAAAACATTTCCATAGGGTACCAGAGAGTAGACTGGGTAGGGGGACCTGGCTTCCAGTGTTATGTCTTCACTGCCCTGAAGTCACCTAGTCTCCCTGAGCCTTGGTTTCCTAAATCTATAAAATAAGTTTCTTGGATTCTATCATTGCTTCTCGAGGGGGGCTCTGCAGACTCCTCTGCAGCTCTAGATTACATTCAAACTAGGTTCTCTAGTTTGAGAAATATCAGATTAGATAATTTCTAATGGCCTTAGCTCTAAAATTCTGAGAGAAAAAAAAATCTTTTTCCTTCACTAAATTCCTCAAGACCTAGAGAAGGAAGAAAAGCCAACACATTTGTCTTTTTCCCTCTGCGTCCCTTCTCCTTTTCTGACATGCAGTTAATCTATTGTTCTAAATTTCTAGAGCAGTGCTTTCCAAAAGAAACACATCTAACTTAAAATTTTATAGTGGTCACATTTTTAAAAGAAAAAAGAGACAGGTGAAGTCAATTTTAATATTCTATCTTATTTAATCCAATATATCCAAAATATTATCACTTTGATATGTCAGCATCATAAAAATTAATGAGATGGTTCAGCCTTTTTTGTCATACTAAGTCTTCGGGATCTGGTGTGTCTTTCACACTTACAACACAGCCCAATTCAAGCTGGCCCCTCTGAGAGTGCTCAGTAGTCACACGTGGCTGGTATTGGAGGATCCTATGTTTCAAGAGTGGACAACAGATGAATAGAGCCCTCCTGGTAGAAAGCTAATGCTCCGCTGTCCATGATTTCATGTTTTCTGAAAAATAGCCCTGTTGGCCTACCCAACTCCAGAACCTGGAGAAGGTCTAGAACCCACAGAAAAGGCTCAGAATCTGAAAGAACACCTCTCTACTCAAAACTCCCCAGCGCAAACACTTCCTTCCTCAATCCATCAGTCCATCCTTCCCAGAACACTTGAAAAGTGCTACGTTTTTCCTTTCTTACCCTAATGTTACTTCTCCACAACAAAACTGAAAGTGTTTTTCTCAACAGACCGATCCCCAGGGAAGCAAGTAATTATCTCTCTATCTTTGGATTCAGGCAGACAAGTGATTACCCACAAAATCCCTGCTATAGACACAATAAGCATTTGTATTTGTGTTCTTCATTTTTTAAATGATGCAGAAACTTCCATTAATTCACCAACTCTATTGCAGGAGAGCTAATTCTGAGACTGTTTGCAATTAATGTATTTTTTTTTTTTTTTTTTTTTGTATGACATGATGGCAAAAGAGGATGGAAATGACTAGAATCTGATTTGGACATCAGTGATCTAGATTGCAGTTTGAGACATTATGTCTGGCCTTTTATATAAAGACCTGGAATACTGAGTAAAAGAAGTAAACAAGAATTTTGCAAATTGAGATGAGGTAGACTATTTCTCATGGGAGAAGATAGAGGGGTATTTTTTGCGTTCGGCCAACATACTACATAAAACAAAGGTACCACATGTGTATAGGAGTCAGAGCTTCCTACTTCTTATCAAAGTGGTTTCTGGCATCTCTCAATTCCATCATCTTCCCATATTCTCGTCTGGGATGGCAGCATGGTTCAGAAGGGCAAAGACAAGCAATGGATTCAAGTATTTCTTACTTTCTTAGGGCAAAAACATGAGCTGACTAAGTAGATCAGTGAGCTTATTTATGTATCCTTTGTCACAATGTGCCTTTCTAATCCTCTCCTTCAACCCTCTAAGAACAGCTTTTGGCCAGCCAGAAGGGCTGGGGTAGCTAGAGGGAACACTGGATAAACCACTGAGGAAAATCACTGGTGGGAATATGAAATTTCACTGTACCTCACTCAAACCTATTGCTACAATATCGATTCATCTGTGTGCTCTTTGTATTGATGGTTCCAGATACAGACCATCATAATTTCCCTCCCTTTTTCATCATTGATGTCAACTCTCAAAAGATGAGCCTCAAGAGAAGGAAGAGGGATTACACAGCACAGTGTAAAGATTAGATTTGCCATACTGCATAAAGTTGGGACATTACTAAATTAGTACTGTACATTTCTGAAAAGCTGACACTTACTGAAATGATGCCCCCCTCCGCTGTTCCTTTAGACAGTCAGTGACTCTTCTAGGTCTTTACACCTGCTCCCCCACCCCAGCACAGCACTTACTATGGGTATCTGCTGGCTCCCTGTTCCACAGGGGAGGGAGGAGATCTCAAGGGCAATGAATGTGAATGGGGAAGGTTCAGTACCCCAGGGGCCTAGCCAGTCTTGAGTTTCTTAAAAATAAATGCAGATAGATTCTCTTTGTAAAAATAAAGGTGCTGCATTTTTTGTGGCCTGACTACCTGTCCATCCCTAGGCAAAAGTGGACCAGGATTTCCTTGGTCCTATTTTCAGCAGCCATGATCTGTGCCTTTACCCTAAAAATGACCTTTCTACCTATCTCCATCCTTTACCCAATCCTAAGGAATTGTAGAAAGGACTCCCATTTACTATATGGTGAGTAAAGAAGTATAAACAAATTGAAAATTAGCCTAAGCCCTTCAGCTCCATGTAATCAGTGTTCTTCGTTTTTGCCCCATCAAGTACTTCATCCAGAAGCACAGTCCACAGGAGGAAATAGAGTCCTACCCTGGGCCTGACCATCTGCCCAGGTCCTCTCTGTGTTTCACTCAATCTACCTCTCCATCCCAGCATGGGCTTCAGACAACTCCTTTGAGGGAGATGAGGCCTGTCAAGGAATGTGAAGGGTCTGACATTTTACCCAACTTATACACTAGCAAGTTACCCTGTTCCTGTTTCCTGGCTGCTGGCAGAAGACACGAAACTCCTGGGTCAGAGACAAAGGACTTCATTACTAACAACAGAGCAAATAACACTAGCACCTTTGCTTTAGTTCCCTTGCCTGGATGTAACACAGGGGTTACACCATGGTCCCACATGATACCTGAACATGCAGTGGGTTGCCTTGAAGGAGAGGAACATGAGGTCAAGGCCCCAGCCCTTGAGCCAGCAACAGACAAGCCATTCCCCCTCTGCCGTGACCTACTTAAAGTGACTAACTAGAGAATCTGTATCAGCAGATGCATCAACCTAACAGTCAGGTGCACTCAGCAGGAGGACTTGGGGATGTTCAGGGCCCAGGCCCAGACAGAGTTCCACATACATTTTAGAATTCCAAACTTTCCTTCAGAATTACCTTAATCTAAAACCCCACAACACCGAGCACTAATAGCCCTGGGCCAGCTATTGAAGACTGCCTCTAATGTTGTATTCTTTGCTCAAGAACAAGGGGATTGTGGGTGTAAATCTGTCTCCTTTTTTTTTTTTTTAATTTCAAGTAAACTCTATGCCACACACGGGGCTTGAACTCACGACCTCAAGATCAAAAGTCACTATGCTCTTCCAATGAGCCAGCCAGGCACCCCTGTCTCCTTATATTTAAACAAAAACACTCAAACCCTCCCCTCCCCTCCACCATGGTTTCAGTTCCTGCCAGAGTGTTATGAAAATTTTCAGTTCCTGATAGACTGTAATACTGAAAAAGAAACACCACCAGCTCTCCAATTTGGATGGAGAATTCAACATAAAAAAGAAAGACGTGCCTAATAAGGAACTTAAACTCATTACGTCCATAACCAAACTCCTGGGCTTCCCGCACAGTGTACCTGCTCCCCTTGTGCCCCCTAGAACACGACTCCATCCTCCAGCCACGCAGACCAATGGCCTTGGGGTCGTGCTCACCTCCTCTCACTCTCCCAATTCAAAGCCTGCTCAGTGAATCCAGAACCTGACATGGGCACTCCCTCCATGGGTGAAGCTGCCACAATTTCTTGCCTGGATGGCTTCAATAGCTTTCTCACTGTCTTTGTTACTTTAGTCTTTGCTTTCTCATGCTGATTCTCAGTCTAGCAGCCAGAAGGAACCTTTCAACTTGAAAAGCTAGATCATATCACTCTGCTCAAAACCCCTCATGGACTCCCAACTCATTCAGAATAAAAGGCCAAGTTCTTACAGTGACCTGCCAGGTCCTACCCAATCTGCAAGCCCCATTTAACCTCTCTAACCGAGATCCTCCCCTGCTCTAACCGCCTCACTCCAATCACTCTGTACCCCCCGCCCACCTCACACCTGCTCCTGAAACATGCCCAGCCCTTTCGGACCAGGGCACTTGCTCTGCAATTCCCTCTGCTGGTGCTCCTCCCCAAGATTCAAAGGGCTCTTACAGGTCTTTGCTTTAAGTCACCAAGTATTTATCATCTGCCTTTTCAGTTTGCAATCCAAGGGGGAGAGAAACAAATCAGCAGGTGCTTAAATTCCAGTGGGTTTCAGGCCACATCTGGAAAAGTGTAGGGCATTACAGGCTCAAAAAGGAGGACTAGACTGGGGAGAGCCAGATGGAAATTCTTTTAAAAATAAGGACCCTGTGGCACATGTCCCAGTAGTGTGGCATACTCAGCACCCTGCCCACCCAAGGAGTTCTTTTATTTTTTTTTCAGATTTATTTATTTATTTTAAAGAGAGAGAGAGAGAGTGCGGGGGTGGGGTAGAGGGAGAGGGAGAGAATTTCAGGCAGACTCCCCGATGAGCGTGGAGCCTGACTGGAGGCTCCATCTCACAACCCTGAGATCATGACCTGAGCCAAAACCAAGAGTCCGACACTTAACCTGCTGAGCCACCCAGGCGCCCCACCATCCAAGGAGTTCTTGTGTTTTTGTTTTAATTGTGACTATATATATATATTTTTTTTTTTTTTTTAAAGAAGGAAAGACTTTATTTTTTTTTAAGATTTTATTTATTTATTTGACAGAGAGAGAGAGAGAGAGCACAAGCAGGGGGAACAGTAGAGGGAGAGGGAGAAGCAGATTCCCCACTGAGCAGGGAGCCTAATGCGAAGCTCAATCCCAGGACCTTGGGATCATGACCTGAGCCGAAGGCAGATGCTTAATCATCTGAGCCACCCAGGTGCCCCTAATTGTGATTACATATAAATGTGTCGGTCACTGCCTTGATAGGTAACAGCAAAATGAGGGAGCATTTACTTATCAAAAGTGATAGCCCAGGAATCAACTAAAACAATGCTAAATCAATTAAAACAATTTTAAAGTAATTTTAAATTATTTTGTAGGGTTTGCATACTTTTTATACTGAATTTAAGTATCTTTAGAACGTTACCAAACAATATATTCAAATTATGCCAATTCTCTTCTAATTATTGTCAAGGTGGGTATAACGTTTCATGAAATTGTTAACTGGGTGTATCTACATACTTTTTAAAATCTATCCCTTTTCATGGACTATCCCTTCATTTGCACATACCCCTCCATCCCATGGGCTATTCGGCTTTCCCACTTACCGTCATTCTTCCTATTTTTCTGTTTTTGTCTGTGGGGTTTTCTTCCTTCAAACGGCCTTGCTTCAAATAAGCCATTAATGGACGTTTTCCCTGTAGGCCCAGGGTCACAAAATCAGCATCTCTCACCATTTCCCTCAGAGGTGTCTTCCTCCTCCTCCTTCTTCCTCCTTTTGCCTTCACTTCCTAGAGGTTTGCTGTTTTTGTTGGTTTTTTTGTTGTTACTATTGTTTCTTTTTTCTCTTTTTTTCTTTCTTTCTTTCTTTCTTTCTTTTTTTTTTTTTTTTTTACCTGGGAATATAGATGACATAAGCCAACCTACAGTTTATTTTCCCAAAGATGGTGGAGCTTTGTCTGTGTGCCCCCCGCCCCACCTTCTCTTCAGCCCACCTTCCTCTCCCACCAGGCCCACCGGGAAGCAGGAATCCCCAAACAAAACCCCCCTTCAGATTCATAAAAAAAAAATAGCTAACAGCCAATATGTATTAAGTCCTGACAATGTGCCAAGCATTCTGCATATACTCTGTCACTTGGTCTTCATAACACCACCAGGACACTGGCACAAATGCGAAAACACCAGGCTCAGAGCGGGTAAGCATCTTCTGTGCGGTGATGGGTATTGAGTGGTGGAACAATTTTTTTTTCCTTTCGAGGGTAAAAATTTTCTTTTTGCTCAGGCGTCTTTAAAAGTGTCCTCTTGTGGCACCTGGGGTGGCTCAGTTGGTTAAGCGTCTGCCTTTGGCTCAGGTCATGATCTCAGGGTCCTGGGATCAAGCCCTGTGTCAGGCTCTCTGCTCAGAGGGGAGTCTGCTTCTCCCTCTCCCTCTGTCCCTCCCACCTGCTCGTGCTCACTCTCATGCGTGCTTTCTTTCTCTCAAATAAATAAATAAAATCTTCAAAAAATTTTTTAAATTTCTTTTTAAGGAACATGATACTGCACATTTTCAAAGAAAGTCGCATAAGAAAACAAAAATGGTATCGTCCTTCATCCTAGAAATAAATGAGAAGGGCATAAAATTTCCTTTTAAGTTATGACACTTGGAAGTTTAGCACCAGCATCCAAAATGAACAGAAAGGGAAAAAAAAAAAAAACCTTTTACTATATGTTTTGGATTTCTTGGGTTAGGAGTCTCCCCATGTGTTACCTAGTATTCCTTCTTTCAACTCATATTACCCAAACAGTAAAAACCAGGCAGAAAATATAAGCGTAGTGGCTGCTCTCTTGTCTTCCATGCAGACATTCCCAGGATCTCAGCTTGCTGGAAAAATCTGCTGACGTTTTCCTTTTCTAGTTGTCTGTTTCTTAAGGAACAATAGCAAACATTCAAATGTCCACATCTTGGTGAGTCTTCCACTTTATTGCTTGGATGTTTCTTTGGTGCTGGTAAGGCCCTGGTCTGCTTTTTTGCTTTGTTTTATTTTTTGAATGGTTGTTCATTTTTTTTAGGTCACCTGCTGCTGGTGAAGTTGCCTGGGGAGTCTGGTGTTACCAAAACCAAACTCCAACCACCAGGCAACATTGGTCAGGGGAGCTGACAGGGGGTAACAAAGCAGTGAGCAAAATTACAGCCATCACAAAAGTTCATTAGGAATTGTTGATTTGCAGAATACTGGCGGTATCTGGCCCTTGTCTTTGAGAAAAGTTAAGTAATAGGGTTACTTTCAGAATGGCTCTTTTCCCAGTCCCCTTGGTTTCGCTGTAGGGTGAGCCCCATCTGCTTTGGGTTTTTTTTTTTTTTTTTTGGTTTGAGTAGAATGTTCTGTGAAGCTCCCCAGAGTTAGGTCCCAGGATGATTCAAGTCGCGTCACTGATGAACACAGGGGTGGGATCCTCAGCAACATAAAGGAACGGCCTCCTTCTGCCTTCTCCCTTCCCATCCCCATTATCCCCCAGACCGAGGACCATGCTTTATTTTGGCTTAGCAGACACCTGAGGACAACAGACCCTACAGGATTCTTCCCTGGTCTTTGGGCTTTCTACCTAAAAAAGGCCCTTCTCTATCTGGTCCCAAAGTTTCCTCTCCTCAAATTCACACTAACTTTGGCCTGAATTGCCTGGGATTTGGTCTCCTTCCCCTACACCGGCCCCACCACAGAAGTTGTTATGGCTCTGGCTTCTAGAAAACCAAAGCTGCCCTTGCCTCTTCCCTCTATCCTGTTCAGTTTGTCGGAAATATCCACCACCAAGGCATTCTGGCTGGTTTGTCCTTCACTGAGTCTCAGGGCCTCTTTGCTACACTATGCAGTTGGCATTTGGGTGACCACAATGGCAGGTGCCACTGTTGGGGAATCCATCTGCCCTACGTAGGATCTTCCAACAGCAGCTGCTATTTCCTGTTTGAAAGCTCAAGCCCCAAGTAGACCCACCAGTAAGTCAGAGTTTCCAGGCAGAGGGACGTTTCTAGTTCTCAGTTCATTTGCACAACAGAGAAGACACTAAACCCCGGGTGCACGGGGCCCCTCCCAGGGCACGCAATTGACTCTGCCAATCCCCTGACTCCTCCCCTGGCTCTCTCTGACGATTCAACTGTGGGTTACGCACCTTCCCCATAAGAGGATTGTCCTCCTGTCTAGACTCCACCAGGACATTCTCCCAGTATTGAACAGTGTTTTTCACACCTCAGTCTTTCATATACTGTACTCACAATTTTTGTCATGGTTGAGTATCACCTACACTATTCATTGTATTTCTTTGATCAACTCAGCTTTTATCTTTAAACTTAATTTATTTCTGTGTTGTCCTAAATAATATCACTTTCAAGATCAATGGTTTGAGGTACCAATTATATATTATAAAATACACATTAACTAAATACACAATTATGAGAACTGAGTCCATCTGTGTCAACATAAAACAACCATTTGTTCCAGGAAATCCTTGCCCAGGAAAATAAGATCATACACCAATAAATAACTTTACTGTTTGCTTCAGGAAATTTATGCCAAAGACTTTATTCAGGAAAACGGTGTGCCCACCTGAGAAAACATTAGATAACAGTTTACTCCTGCAGATCTTCACCTTGCTGTGTCCTCCCATCCCGAGTCTAGCCCTGGTCCATTCTCTGCCACAACAGACCCATCTTCGACCACTTGAGCCCAGACCTCAGAACCCTATAAATATTCTCCCTTGAGCTCTGTCTCCTGACTCACAACTAAAACTGCCAGAGGGGTGCTCTCTTCTTTTGCACTAAATCTAATAAACACCTTTGCTTGCTCAAAATTTGTTCTGATGATCTTTTGGGAGCTGACCATCAGCATGGATGAAACTTTAAAATGTTCACCTGTGTCTCACCTAAAATCATCTCCTTCACTAGAAAGAGTGCACAGAGTACGACTTTACCAAGATTCCGTCTAAAAATGGTAAGCACTCTAGCACTTCACTCTCGGCCACTCCCTGCCCTTCTCTTCCCCTCCCTGCCTCCTCACCCCCATCCTCACCCACAAGACCCTTTCTGCACTCTGAAGGCAGGACACAAATGAGGGGGCAAACGTGATGACCCGCAGGTGAGCAGATCATATGATAGGAAGAGATATGAAGTAATAAGCAGTCTCTGTGTTTTGAAAAGACTGTTCACTTAAAACACAATAGTGGACCATTCATGGAGTCAATTATTACATTGGTCTCTCTGTAGTGAAATTTCAAGTAAATTGGAAAACCACCACTCCCAATACAGAGCAGTATCATGCCCAGGTGGATGCCCACATGGTATGATTTCAGAGTTTCAAGAAGGCTCCTCTACTCCAAATTTTTTGTTTTTCCCCATTTTCCCTACAACTCACAGGTGTTATAAAATTTTAACTTTAACTTTTTAACTTTAAGGACTATCTTTCTGTGTCCTTCGAGGGCACAAAATCTGGGGAGATAGGACAATAACAACCACTGATATTAACTGATCATTGTCTTAGTTCTAGCTCTGTAATGAAAGTAGCATAGACTAGGGGGCTTAAACAACCACTGGTCCTCACAATTCTGGAGGCTTGAAGCCTAAGATCAAGGTGCTGCAGATCTGTGTCTGGTGAGGACTCTCTTCCTGGTTTGCTGATGGCAACCTTCTCCCTGTGTCTTCACTTGCTGGGGAGAGAGAGCAATCTCACGTCTCTGCTTATAAGGGCACTAATCTTACGCATGAGTGCTCCACCATTATGACTTAATCACCTCCCCAAAGCTCCACCTCCAAAGGCCATCACATTAGGGATTAGGCTTCAATGTATGGATTTTCGGGAACAGAAACATTCAGTCCGGAGCAATTATTCACTATAGCTAAGGCCTGTTTCAAGGCGTCTCTGTGCACTACCTGTTCTTTTTTTTTTTTTTAAGATTTTATTTATTTATTTATTTGACAGAGACACAGTGAGAGAGGGAACACAAGCAGGGGGAGTGGAAGAGGGAGAAGCAAGCTTCCCACTGAGCAGGGAGCCCGATGCGGGGCTTGATACCAGGACCCTGGGATCATGACCTGAGCCGAAGGCAGACGCTTAACGACTGAGCCACCCAGGCGCCCCTGTGCACTACCTGTTCTAAAAGAGTCCTGTGGCGGGGGGGAGGGGGGGCACCATTTTCCACAATTTAGAGATGAGGAAACTGAGGCTTGACAGGCTGGACAACTTTCCCAAGGTCACACAGACCCAGGGACTTTTATCACGTTACCACTTCACCAACATTACCACGAATGGATTCATAATGTTAAAAAAACACCTGACGTTGGTATAACCACCATTGTTCTTACAGCTTTTCATTTTCTTATTTCCTCACCAGGACCCCCTCTTGAGGAGGCATGATAGGTGATATTTTGAGCAGTAGTTTGTCAGTTTGGTTTCCTCTGGGATAAGGCTGCTGCAGGTTGCAGAGGGAAGGAGGAAGAAGCAGAAAGGGACTGAGGAGAGACCAAGCTGAAGGGAAGGGGCACAAGATAGAGCTGACCCCATAGACACAGAGAATGGACTGGTGGTTGCCAGAGGCAGGAGGTGGGAGTAGGCAAAATGGGTGAAAGGGGTCAAAAGGTCCAAACTCTCAGTTATAAAATAAATAGGTCCTGGGGATGTAATGTACAGCATGGTGACTCTGGTTAACAATACTGTATTGTACATGTGAAAGTTGCTAAGAGAATACATCTTAAAAGTTCTCATCACAAGAAAAAAATATAACTGTGTGTGGTGATGGTTGTTAACTAGAATTATTGTGGTGATTGTGTTGCAATATATACAAATATTGAATCATTATGTTGCACTCCTGAAACTAAAATAATGTTATATGTTGATGATATCTCAGTAAAAGGACTGGAGCTGAGTCCTCTCTCTTCTCCCAGGACCTGCTCTGCTCACATAAAACACTGTTGTTATGTTTGGGTAGTAAGGCCCCCAGGATGGCATCCCACTTTGAGAAGGAAAAACCAGGCGAGATCCGTGTTCTCTGTAAAATATAGAAGGCGCTACAGAAGCCAGGAATACAGTTCCACTAAGATTTACAATAAATTAAACATAGACATAAGCAGAATAAGAGAGTATAGCGTTAAGCTTTCACCAGACTGCCCTGAAGGAGAAAAAAGCCTTAGTGGGGTTCCAGTTCAAGTGTCGGTTTTAAATTGACTTAGGGATATTTGCAATTCTAAGATATAGAAATTTAGGGCAATAAAGGAAGATAAGAGCTATTTAAAATATTGTCAGTGAATTGGTGACTCATTGTCCACATTACCATTAGTTTCTCACAACAGCTTCATGCGGTCAGAATCATTGGCTTCATTTTCAGGTTAGGATGCTGACACTCACAAAGGCTAACATGCAGCTAGAAGTTTCTGTAGCAGAATTCAAAACCAGCTTTGTCCTGCTTCAGAAGCTCTGCTCAGCATAATGAAGCTCCCAGATCAGTCCTACCTTATCTTTCCATGGAAGAGAAAGCATAGATTGAGTCAGCAATTTATGTGCCTCTAAGTTACGTCATGTGCTGCCTCCAGGAATCTCAAACTGCCTTGTTTAGGAATAGAGAAGCATGTTTACATACAAGGAAACCTAATTCAGTTGAAACACAACACTGATTTTAGCTTTAGTTTAATTTTGTTTTGAAAACAATAGAGCAGAGGCTTTCGAACTTCTTTGAACTTGACCCACAGAATGAAAAGCCCTTTACATCACTCCCTAGTACACACAAACACACATCTGTAACAGAAGTTTCACAGAATAATACTCACTTATGCATGTGAGAAGCACTCTGACATTTTAGATTCTAGTCTAGTCTTTCTTTCCTCTTTTTTTTTCTTTTGTTCATGGTCTTCCTTAATGATTCTTTTTTTTTTTTAATTGTGGTAGAAACACTTAACATGAGATCTCTCTAAACAAATTAAGTGCATAACACAGTGTTGTTAACTCTAGACACAATGTTGTTCAACTGATGTCCAGACTGTGTTCGTCTTGTGTATCTGAAACTTTATATTCCTTGAACACTTGCCCATTTCTCCTTCCCCTCAGAGCCCCTGCAACTACCATTCTCCTCCTGCTTTTCTGAATTTAACTATTTTAGATATCTCGGATAAATGGAGTCCTGCAGTGGAAAACAGTACAGAGTCTCCTCAAAAAATGACAGATAGACCTTTTCTTTTTTTGATGCTGGTCATGACCCATTATATTGATGTCAGGATCCACGAATGTGTTGTTACCCATTCGTAATACAATGAAAGAAAACTTGGTGGCACCTGGGTGGCTCAGTCGTTAAATGTCTGCCTTTGGCTCGGGTCGTGATCCCAGAGTCCTGGGATCGAGCCCCGCATCCGGCTCCCTGCTCTGCGGGCAGCCTGCTTCTCCCTCTCCCTCTCTCCTTGCTTGTGTTCCCTCCCTCGCTGTGTCTCTCTCTATCAAATAAATAAACAAAATCTTAAAAAAAAAAAATGAAAGAAAACTTGAATTCTTTTTTGTTTTATATTACACAGAAGATTTGTGAAGTAGGTAGGAAGAGGTGGGGGAGGAGGGTAAAAAAGGATTTTTAAAAATTAATTATTGATAGCAACTTAGTGGAAACATTAACACTTATGCACTTTTAATTCTTGGAAAGAGGAAGAGATGGTGCTTATAAACGCTGATTATTTTTCCTACAAGTTGACCAAAGATGATGAAATACCAGATTTGCTTCACTAAACAGACATTTTAAAGTCTGAAGGAAACCAAAACTCAAAGGTTAGTTCATCTTCTGTCTCCAATAATATTCATCAGCTAGCTTGCTAACTAGGGCAAGTCTCTCTCCAAAGCAAATACACCTAGGAGCATGGACGTCACTATCCGCTAGATGGCGATATAGAACAGGCGTAGCCCCTTCCTTAGCCTTGTTTACACTAACGTGCGGGTTGATCTATGCGGCAAAAGAATTTAGAAACCCATGGTTACCCAGTAATTCACACGAATTTAGCCTGAAAGTTTACTCAACGCTCCTGGCGTGTTTCTGCCTTTTCCTGGAACATCCCAGGAGGTTAGCCTCGTTCTTGATGACAGGCTAGCATTTACAATTTGTAGTATCCTTGGCTGTTTCCTTGTACAAGTACAGATGAACTGCTGTTATATAAAGTCAAAGCCAGCATAATGTCTGTATTTATTAATAATCTGCGAATGCATATGCCATGAAACTTGCATTTCTTGCCTCTTCCGTGTCACATTTAAGAAATACCGTAGGTCCTCACATCACTTGCCTTGCTAACAATTTCTTTATCTCTTAGTTGTTCTACATATGGTAAAGTCACTGGAAATAGTTAATGGACATTTTAGTTCTGCTTTTCCAACTGAAAAGGATGGTCCTCTCAAATACACAATGGCAAGCCATTTTCCCTGAAAGAACTAAGTTGAAAATGTATCATAAACAAAAATGTGTGTTTTTTGCAAGGTAGAAGCAGTATTTTGAAATAATCCCATGTATGAGAGATTTTTAAAATTGTCATCAAGTGGGGCACCTGGGTGGCTCAGTCGGCTAAGTGTCTGCCTTCTGCTCAGGTCATGATCCCAGGGCCCTGGGATCGAGCCCCGCATCGGGCTCCCTGCTCAGCGGGGGGCCTGCTTCTCCCTCTCCCACTCCCCCTGCTTGTGTTCCCTCTCTCGCTGTGTCTCTCTCTCTGTCAAATAAATAAAATCTTTAAAAAAAAAAAAAATTGTCATCAAGTGATGCCTGTTTATAAGACTTCTTTATATTTACTTGGCGGTCTTACTTATTTTTACAATCTTGGTGTAAGAGAAGATATTTATGGATGATTTTCTTTTGCTACTTATTATATTCATAAATCATTTGAATTTTTGTGAATACATATTTTACAAATGGGAAAGTAAAGATTTTTTGTTATTAAAATAATAGGTAACTATGAGGGTAAACAGAGATTTTAGTATGTCATCACGCAGAAAGCTATTACCAGTCGATCAGTTGAAGGCTCACACAATTTAAGTGCTGTGTAGGTTAATCCTGACTGGATTGCTGATTTAGAAAATGATATTTCTGAATTTAGGTCACGTCTACCATGTTCCTGTCTACTATTAAGTATCCTTGTTAAAGTGGAAAGAATATCAAGTTGTTCATTATTCTAAATGTAAAACAATTAGTAAGAAACTGGTAGTAGTGTGGTCAGTTGTTAAAAACAGCAAAATCAATATATCTAATATCTTACCGTCCTTCAAGCTCCGTAGTAAGCCACATGCATGTGGTGGTCCATAGGTTTAGAGCAGGAGAAGTACTTGCATTCACATTAGCCCACTCTGTACTCCTCGTAGGGCAAATATGGGGCATATCAGGGCTCTAAGATATAAAATTCTGCATGTAAGGTCCTACGTCTAATAAATTACAGAGCCAGGAAGGACCGACCATGTGATTCTGAGTTGAAAACTACTTGTCTTCCATTTTTGTGGGCTTGAAGGCTATGCCTACAAATGCTCCCCACATGAGAAAGAGGAAGAGGAAGTCATTTTAGCAGGCATTTAAAGCATTGCTCTTTCTGGCTTTTCCTTTACCTGCATGTGGGGAGTGAGCCAGGAGGCAGGACTGGAATAATTCAGAAAAGACTGCGCAAGCCAGTCATCCTCACACCCAGTATCGAAAGGGTTCTTGGTGACGCCTGTGGGGTAGACTGCGCAGGTCCTAATGATGCTGAATCCTGATGCCACATTGATTTGTGACATTATACACCACCTTTCAAACTGCAACTCCTTGAGGCACCGCGGTGTGTTCACGGAACTAGTAAGTGTATGCGGATCACCTCCCCAGGGCCCAGGACTCATGGTCCAGCTGGAAACACGGAATTGGGCACAGCAGACAGGCTCCCTACCCACATGGAGTTTGAAGTCCAGCAGGGCAGAGAGACATTAACAAATAAGCACATGGACAAATGTATGTGATCAAATCACTAATTCTACTGTGAGACAAAAAGTGAAAGCCTTATGACAGACAACAACAGAATAAAGCATAATTTAGATGGGATGAGGGGTGTGTCCGGAAGTTTCTCTCGAGGAGCATTTTTTCAGCTGAGACCTAAACAATGAGTAGGGATTTATCAGGAAAGATTGTAGGAAGAGTTCCAAAAAGAGGGACGGTCCTATACAAAGGCCCTGAGGTAGGAAAATGCTCTGCTTGTTGGAGGACCCAAAGCTCATGTGGCCCCTGTCCAGTGAGCCAAGGGAAGGTGATGGGAGATAGGACAGAGAGGCAGGTAGGGGGTCCAGCACTGGAACCTTGTTGTCCATAGGAGGAATGGTGTATTTTATCCTAACAACAGCGGCAAGCCATTAATGAGGGTTTTTTTTTAAGATTTTATTTATTTATTTGACAGAGAGAGACATAGCGAGAGAGGGAACACAAGCAGGGGGAGTGGGAGAGGGAGAAGCAGGCTTCCCACCGAGCAGGGAGCCCAATGCAGGGCTCAATCCCAGGACTCTGAGATCGTGACGAGCCGAAGGCAGACACTTAACAACTGAGCCACCCAGGTGCCCCCATTAATGAGTTTTAGGTAGAGAGGAGACATAATCAGATTTATGTTTTTATGGTTTTTTTTTTTAAGGATTTCTTTGCGAGAGAGAGAGAGAGAGAGAGCGTGGGGGGGGCAGAGGGAGAGGGAGAGAGAGTCTTTAGCAGACCCCAAGCTGAGCTCAGAGCCTGATGTGGGGCTCCATCTCACAACCCTGAGGTCATGACCTGAGCTGAGATCAAGAGTCGGACATTTGACTGACTGCGCCACCCAGGCGCTGCCAGAATTATGTTTTTAAAAGATGACATTAGTGGCTTTGATTCAATGAGAATGGAGTGAGAGTCTTGGACCAGCTGTGAGGCTCCCACGGTGGTGCAGGGACAGATGACAGACCTCTGCAGGGGTGGGGAAGGGAGGTGAAGGAAAAGAGAAACACCCCAGCAGGGGATCAAATGGTGTGGAAGGGATGTGCACTTGTTAGGGACGAGCTCATGGGGGACGTTCAAGTGGAGATGTCATGGAGGCACATGGCTTTAAGAGTCCCTTGTCGCAAAAGAGAAGATTAGCCGGAGTTATGGCTTTGGTTGATGTCATCCCTGAGATGGGACCCAATCCCAATGAGACCTTCTTGGGAGAAAGAGCTCAAGTAAAAGAAAGGAAGGCCCAGAACTCAGCCCAAAGAAACATGTACGTTAAAAAGTAGTTAAAGGAGCATGAGAAGGGGCCAGCAGAGAAGTGGGAGACAAACCAAGAGATCATTGTGAGGAGGAAGTGGCCAATGTTGCCAAACGCTGTGGAGAGCCCATCAAGGCGAGGACCATGACCTATGTCTTAGAAATGCAATCAACAGTAGTTCACAGAGGAGAGCAGTACGTTTTAGAAATGTAATTTCAACTAGAATGAGCTGCTATCATTCTTCACTTTCAAGTAGGGTCTTTTACCCCCATAGCTTTAAAATTAGCCTGACCGGAATATTTTATTTCTTTTTTTTTTTTTTAAAAGATTTTATTTATTTATTTGAGAGAGAGAGAATGAGAGAGACAGCAAATGAGAGGGGGGAGGGTCAGAGGGAGAAGCAGACTCCCTGCCGAGCAGGGAGCCCGATGCGGGACTCGATCCAGGGACTCCAGGATCATGACCTGAGCCGAAGGCAGTCGCTTAACCAACTGAGCCACCCAGGTGCCCCGGAATATTTTATTTCTGAGCACTCAGATTTCTGAGCTTTCTGTAGCAGCCAGACTGGTATAAGCTGTCAGTACCACCTTTCCCCCCTAACATTTAATTATGAAAAATTTCAAGCATACAGAAAAATTGAAAGAATTACACAATGAATACTCGTGTTATCTATCAGCTAGATTCTACAATTACCGTTTTGCTATACCTGCTTTATCACACATCTATCCATCGAACCATCCCTCAATCCACCCACCAATCCATTTTATTTTTTGGATGCATTTCAAAGTAAATTTTAGGCATCAGAACATTTCACAACCAAACACTCTTGCCTCTGTATCATTAATAAGAGTTTATATCTGTTTATGGTTCAATTTCCTTTGAAGTGTTAAAAGAATGAAACTTTAAATCTTTTTTTAAAGATTTTATTTATTTATTTGAGAGAGAGAGGGAGAGGGAGGGAGCACGAGTGGGGTAAGGGGCAGAGGGACAAGAAGACAACTCACTGAGCAGGGAGCCCTACGCTGGGCTTGATCCCAGGACCCTGAGATCATGACCTGAGCTGAAGGCAGACACTTAACCTACCGAAACTTTAAATCTTAGTGTCCCAGTGGAGGCCTTTTGACTAATGTATAACCTTGTGTATCCATGGTATTAAGTTAGAGAACATTAAATCATCTCAGAACGTTTGTCCCTCCTGCTTCATCTTTCAGAATGTGCAGATAACGTAGGTAAGGAATCCTGATAGTGGACTTACAGTATGAACACAGCAAGCATTAAATTCCCTTTTCCCTTCTGCCAGGGGACTCTGCCATTGCTCATATACATTCAGCCACATTTTCACCACGATAGAAATAGACACTGACCTCTTCCTAAAAGTGCTTTTGTAAACATTTCACAATAAACCCTTTGTAGAGGACAGTGGTGTCCAGTGAACCAAGCCCAGCCCAGGAAATCATAATTCCTCACTCAGAAGTCTGCTCTGCTGGTGCTGAGCAAGCTAATGTCATAACCCTCCTAGTTATAAAACAGGAACAATAGACATCTATATCATACAAGTGTGAAAATTACCTTGGTGTTTTAGTATAAGAACTAACATAGCCCTGGAAGAAGAGGTATAAAGACTCCAATGCTAGGCTGTAAGCGTTATGACTAACCTGCCATATTTTCACAGTTTGCCCCATTGGTGCCCTGTCCTCACCTCATTGCTAGAGAGAATAGGCAGAATCAGGGACATTCTGGGCACAGGGTTGCGCCTGCTTAGATTTGGCACAAGAATCAGAACTGGAGTTGCTAACTTTGTCTTACCAGTTCAAATATCCATTGTTAACAACCCCGAAAGAGACTGTGAGGTGACTTCAGTTGTTTATTTTATTTATAACTCTGGGCTTTGGGAAGATCATACATGAGACTGATGTGTTGGAATGAGTAGAGGATTTCTCAATTGTTGGTTCGAAGGAATCCAGAGACGTAAGTTGAGGTAACAACAGTTTTTGAGAGTTAATTGAAACTTACTTGAGCCTTGTTCCCAAGCTCTATGCAAAGTCTAATGATCTCCCCAGATTTACCCATTAGTTACTGAGATCATACAGGCTTGTGTTTACTTCTAGTTCCAAAGTCCTGCTCCTCCTGAATTCATATCTCTCTTGGGTCCACTTCCACTCCCGCCATCTTTTTTCCTGTTCTGGGCCAACCCAGACATGGAATTCAGCCTCTTTTCTTTAACTTCCCCCATGACGACTTTCCAAAGCAAAGCCCTGTGGAACCCCATCTCTCTTTCTTTAATCTCTCCCTTCTACTCTCTTGACTCCCAAATTCCTCTTGATGGTTAGATTCAGATTGGTTTAGCTGTGACTTTACTTCCATGTATTCTTCCATCCATAGCCCCAGGGCCTTACTTTCCACCCATAAGTGGATAATCACAATATTTTTCTAAACAAAGGTAGTTCTCTAAGAGGATCTCTGGTGCAAATTCTTTAATGTACATACAGCTGACCCTTGAACGACACCGGGGTTAGGGGCGCTGACCTCCTGGTACAGTCAAAATATCTGCGTAACTTTTGACTCCCCCAGAACTTAACTACTAGCAGCCTACTATTGAATGGAAGCCTTACCAATAACATAAACAGTTGATTAACACAGATTTTGTATGTTGTATGTACTAAGTACTGTATTCATACAATAAAGTAAGCTAGAGAAAAGGAAGTGTTATAAGAAAAGTCAGACGCAAGAGAAAATACATTTGCAGTGCTACACTGTCTTTATCGAAAGATAAAGTGTATAAGTGTGTACAAAAGGACTCATGCAGTTCAAACTGGTGTTCAAGGGTCAACTGTATACACACACAGAGTACATGTGTGGTTATATGTAAGTCATATGCATGTGCAAAACATATAACACATAGAAACATGTAGATCATTACTTGAATGCATGTAACTAAATATATAATCCATGTCACATGTATCTACACACAAACATCTGATTATAGCCTATGACTTCCATCCACAGAGGTCTAAACCACTTTCACCATGGAGCTGGTGAACTCTTCAGCTCCTGCTTTGTGCTCTTGGATTCTCATCTTATTTCTTCCTTGCCACCGATCCTCCTCTAGGACTGAAATGGATCCCATCTGGTTTGCACGGTTTAGTTTAGAAAATGAGAGACTGGAAATATCTGTTCGGTTCCTTGTTTGTTCAATCACACATTCACTCCACATCTGATAACTGAGCACCTACAATGGAGTGCCCTATTAGATCCTATAGAAGAGAAGAGATGGGCAAAGAAACGAGGGGTCCATGTCCGCAGAAACTTAAAATCCAGCTGGGTGTGCAACACTTAGCACACATGAAACAACACATCCTCAAATGCACAATTCTCATCAGAAGAACAGCAAATTAAAGCAGAACGCTGAAGCCTTGCAGTGTAGCCCAATGCTGCTGTTTCAGCAGAATGAGCAGGAGGAAAAAAACCACTGTGGTCGAAAGAAACTGCTGGCTTACGGATTTTTTTTTTTTAATTACAATTTGCATGCTCTTCTAACAGTGTTAGTTCTGCTTAGATGGCAGAGTGGCTTTCATGAAAGTATGAGCTCAGCCTTGTCTTATGCCTGTTGAGAAAAAAAAACGAGGGCAGGTAAAATGACTGTAGTAACAGCACCAAGCTAGCTGAAAACCACAGTGTCTTTCAGATGAGACAAAAAACCGCACACTGGAAATTTTTTTTTTGCTTGCTAAAAACCCCTTGAAGTTGTCTCAGAAGCACACACATAGGCGATTTCCTCTTTTCTTCTTACGAGTGTCCTCAAGGAAAACAGCTTTCGAAATCCGAAGTGTCAGAGCAGTAGAGCCGTGGAGAGGCCTGGGTTAATTCTGATTGAGCAGCAAGTGCCCCCTGAGTCTTAAGGAAGCACGTGGTCAGGAAGACCTCGGAGCTGGTCAGTGTCTGAATCAATCACATGTGCTTGAAGAGAAGTCGTTCTGATTCATTCAGGTCTGCACAAACTCAGAAGTCACAAGTACTTCGGAATCCAGTCTCACTGACATACTGGATGCTTTGGGTTGTTTTCTTTTCTGCCAATTTGGTTTTAGACTGTGGCAAAAGGGGAGACTAGAGAACTCAGACAGGGTAAAGTAAGAGCAGATATATCTACATGGCCATATTTGGGGAGAGGGACTTAATCTTTATGTAGCTCTTCCAAATCTCTTCATACAGTACAGCAATTTATAACTGAACTCTACACTGAATATTATCATTGAAAACATCTTAAACCACTTTGGAACAGGAATGAGTAACATCTGAATACGTTTTCAAAAACCCATGTCATATATACCGAAGGATATCTACATTAAAGCTGACTAACTTCATCAGTGTTCATTAGACATCAAAGTGGACCCAAGTTTGGAAAACCGAAGGACTCTCATTCTACATGCAAATCAACATGGCCTATATGTGGTTTTGATTATTATTTTATTTTATTTTATTTTTAAAGATTTTATTTATTTGACAGAGAGAGACACAGCGAGAGAGGAAACACCAGCAGGGGGAGAGGGAGAGGGAGAAGCAGGCTTTCCGTGGAGCAGAGACTCCGATGTGGGCCTCGATCCCAGGATCCTGGGATCATGACCTGAGCCAAAGGCAGACGCTTAACGACTGAGCCACCCAGGAGCCTTGATTATTTTTTTAATTAAAAAATCAAATGTACTTTTAATGTGTGCCTGGAGGAAGTTACATACGAATTTCATGAAGAATGGGAAATATTAAAATAGTGAAGGGTGATATTTGTGTATGCGGAGGAAAGATACAATCGCCTATTTCTTGGTGGTAGTGAAATATGATAAATAACTTTTCACGGTCAACTAACAAAAGAGGCAGAGCTAAAATAAAACAAAAGCATTTCCTTGGGGTCCCAGAATTGCAATTTGGGGAACACAGATTTGGGCAGCAACCCAAATAGTGTCCTCTCAGGGAACAAAAGTCAAGGGTTTTAAAAGAGGGAAGAGAATGTTTGTGTAAGTTGTTTACAAAGAATTTTGATTGGTGTTGTTCCTAGAAAATTAATCTTCTCTGAATACAATTGGTATTGTAAAAGCTACCACTAAGCTAAAGTCTGTTACTGTAACAAGTTGTAATTGTTTGTGCTGAGTCCTTGGAATATTTTCAGTTTGACCCAGTACAAAAGTTCTTGGTTCCACTGGTGAGGACATGTGTAAGGCCCACCACTTCTATAGCCTCCTAGCTCCGTTTGAAAACCCCTGGACACAAGTGACCCCACTTCATTTCACCTTTTACACCATAGAGCCTCCAAAATGGACTGATTGATGCAGGTTTTCACATTCTATCCAAGTTAGACAGTGCTTTTCTACGAATGGCTCTGTTTTTCCTTGTTTATCTCTGTGACAAAATTTAAGATAAATTATTTATTAGAGGAAATACAAATGGTCTAAATTTGAAAACATTTAGCAAGATGAACCTACCATGCTAGGCATGATACTAAGAGAAATTGGCCCTTGTTTCATAAATCTGTAGTCTTTGTTCTCATGCTTCCTTAAACCACAGAAGAACTGGCCGTTCCTGGGAAATCCTTAGTTCTCACATGATGCTCCTACTTATTCTTTTTACTTATTTATACACTTAATGAAATCACGCAATCACATGATGTACTCAAACTTGAAAATTCTTTAAGTTGATACTTCAAATTCTATAAATTATATCCAGATCTAGTGTTAATTTTCTAAGTTTCCCTGAATGCGACAAAAGTCCTCTCCCTGTATGACAGAGGTGGTACCATAAACAAGTGGGAAGAGGACAGACAGTCGGCCAATGATGTTGAAAATATCAATGGTGGCTATCTTAGGGCAACAGGCTCTCAGGTGACTTTTAATGTATTTCTTCATATGTTAAATAGTTATTTGAATTTTAACAGTGATCATGAGTCGTTTATATAATCAGAAAGCTATTTCCATTATAAAAATTACAGTATTGGAAAAATTCACTTCTAGGTGTAAATAAGTAAAATTAGATTTTTATTACCTAACACCCTATGCACAGATAAGTTACCGAAAGAATAAAGACCAAAGACCAAAATATGTGAAGCACAACTTTTATACTATTAGAATGAAATATATAGTCTTCATGAACTTGAGTTAAACAGAATTTCTTAAAACAAGACAGAAAGAGCATGAATCACAAAGAAAAAGATTCATAAATTTGCTTGTAATTTTTAAATGATGCCAAAATTACAGCTTAGCTTGAAAATCTGGTTAAAAAACAAGCCATATGGGGCACCTGCGTGGCTCAGTCAGTTAAGCAAATGACTCTTGATTTTGGCTCAGGTTGTGATCTCAGGATCATGAGATCAGCCTCATTGGGCTCTGTGCTGGGTGTGGAGCTTGCTTGGAATTCTCTCTCTCCCTCTCCCTCTGCCCCCCCCACCTACCCCCATGCACGTGCACAGTCTCTCTCTAATTAAAAAAAAAAAGAAGAAGAAAACAAGCCATAGACTAGGAGAAGATATTTATAACATGTATTACAAAGTATCTAAGATATACAAGGAATTAAGATTATTGATAAGCAATAAAACAAAACCCCCAATTTTTGAAAATGGGCAAAAAATATGCACAAGAAACATGAAAGGAAAACAAAGTCACCAAAATTCACAAGAATATGCTCCTCCTCACCATACTGAGAGAAATACAAATTAAATTAGATCCTTCTTTATATCCATCTGATTGTGTACAAAATGTTTAATCGTACAATATGAGACATTGGAAAGATAAAAAATAGAAACTTGCAATCTACTAGTGGGAGTGAAAATAAATACAACTATTTTTTTAAAAGATTTTATTTATTTATTTGAGAGAGAGAAAGGGAGATAGAGCGTGAGTGAGGGGCAAGGAGCAGAAGGAGAGGGACAAGCACACTCCACATTGAGTGTGGAGCCCAGCTTGGGCTTGATCCCATGAGCTTGAGATCATGAGCTGAGCCAAAACCAAGAGTCTGACACTCAACCAACTGAGCCACCCAGGTGCCCCCAAATACAACTATTTTGACATCAAATTAACAATACCCAGTAAAGGGGTGCCTGGCTGGCTCAATCAGTGGAGTGTGTGACTCTTGAGGTGCAACTCTCAGGGTCATGAGTTCAAGCCCCAAACTGAGCATAAAGTTTACTTTAAAAATAAAAAATAAATAATAAGTAAAAAGGTAACTGCTTGAAAAAAAACAAATAAACAAAAAACCCCAATATCCAGTAAAGCTAAAAATTTACATTTCTTGTGACCTAAAAGGGCCTCCTGTAGAGAAACTTGCAAATAGGTGCATAGGAAACAGCTATAAGAAGCTGCGGATGATCTGAAACCCATCAGAGGGGAAATGAAATATAAAATTTGTATTCCCAAGAACATTGAAATGGCAATTTAAAAAAATGAACTAGGTCTCTATATATTAATGTTGTAACTAGATCACAAAAACATACCGTTAAGAGGAACTAAACCAGGTTGCAGAAATAAACGATATGATACAAATTATTTTAAAATAAAAAACACTGTATATATTGATGATGTATACATATATACATAATAACTAGAGTCATGTACTGGAGATACCCCTTGGAGTATTTGGGAAGGAAAGTGAAAAAAGGTAATTAAGGAATTTTATCTGAATATTATATTACTTTTATTAAAATATAAAGCATATTGCAAGACATAAAAGTAATGACTTAGACTCTCATTCCCGCTTGACCCTGACCAGATGAGCAGAATCGCAGTGTCTAGGCTATAGGAAGAGAACCTACAGGGCCCCTGTGTGGAGCCACACTTTAGTATTAAGGGCGCTGAGCAGTGGTCAACCTCAATTTCTATTTACAATCATGACATGGATAGAACACTACTGAATGCCCAGCATGAATCTAGATGATGCTCCTCGAAGTGTGCCCACTGTGAAGAGCCATCTCACTCACAGATACCACAAGATACTAATAGTTTCTGAAATACACATGCATACCATTGGGGGGCAAAAATAGCTCTCAGCCCGAAGAAGATTACACTGAAAGAAGAAATTGAAGACTTTTTGAAGAAAACTCAGATCAGACATGGAGTTGGTCAAGTCAGTCTGAAAACTCCCCTCCCCCCAAAAGATTGCCTTTATTTTTTTTTTTTTAAGATTTATCTTTATTTATTTAAAGAGAGAGAGTGCGGACATGAGCGGGGGTGGGGGAGCAGAGGGAGAGGGAGAGAGAGAATCCCAAGCAGATTCCCAGCTGAGCATGGAGCCCAACACAGGGCTCGAACCCATGACCCTGGGATCATGACCTGAGCCAAAATCAAGAGTCAGTAGCTTAACCAACTGAGCCACCCAGGTGCCCCCAAAAGACTGGAAACATGGAAAGCACATGGAAAGCATATGGCCTCTCTTGGCATGAGGAAGGAACACATATGCTATAAAGAAAAGGGGGCATTTTCTCAGCAAAATTTCCAAAAGTTTTTCTTCTATCTCTGCTGCTTTCACATCCGCTGGCCATGGGTTGGGAACTCTGTCAGAAGATCAGACAACCTCTATCAACCCCTTTGGATGAACACTTGAGATCTGACTATGTTCACAAAGCGGAGGTTGTCAACTGAAGACTGCACTTAACCATGCTATTTATTCTTGGAGAAGCAGGAACTAGAAAGCCAAGTGGCAGATGCAAACTCCACAGTAGAGTTCATACACTAAAATGCTTGTGCTTTCACATATAAGGACTGAAACTTCCAACTGTGACTCAGTTAAGTAACTGTTAAGGGTTGGTTTTCTGTCGGAGGCACCTGCCCAGTCCAGTTTCAGACTCTTCCTCAGTGTAGTTGCTGTATTTAACTGTATCTTTTGTGCTGGACTTTGGGGCGGCTCTTAGAATCAGTGTTAATCTGTGTGTGCATTAAAAAACTGGAAAGAGAAAAACAAATAAATCATCGCCAAATCCTTCAGAGATTAGTATATTCACATATGGTTTAAAACCAAACTTTATCAAAGCTTTTGATTAAACCAGAAGAAAAGTAATTCTCGTCTCGGCCTTTTGGCTAAGATCATGTGTAAAAATAAACAACTGTACTTCCCTGGTGCTACTAGGGACCTTCTGGGCCTGGTTTGGGCGATTATCACTGGAGCCAGGCACAGCGAGGGAAATGACCCTATTTTTCCCTCACACAATTGCTCTTTTGCAATTCAGTGGTTGGGAGGGCGTAGGATGTCCAGAGGCCAAAGCAAGAGCATAACCACCTCTGGGACCTTTCTGGACCTTGCTTGGGGCAGAGGTGGGGCTTGATGAGTGGACTTAAACCTTCTCCCAGCTTTGCTGAAGGAAACCAAGCCCTAGGTTGATTGATAGCTATTAGCGACTATTATATTTGTCAATATTCTAAATATTATTAGGAAGTCTGTATCATGAAAAAATTATCTATCAACCCAGGCCCCGGTGTTCACCCGTCCCCCCCCCCGCCCCCACCAGTGAGCAAGTCAGCTTCCAAGTCATGGCCCCCTACCCAGGCTTCCCAATGGATCACACTTCACCAAGTTAGGTCTGGTTCTTTCCTGAGATGATTGAGCAAGACAGCATCAGCAGGGCCAACTCAACAAGGTTCAGCCTTAAGCCTCCTATTTTAGTTTATTTGTTAGCCAGGTTTCCCCAGAAACCAACTTTGAGACAAAGATTTGAGTCCAAGTAGTTTATTTTGGGGTGACTCAAGAAAGTGTTATTGAGTGGGTTACCCCTGTCAACACCTGGGGGGAGGGGTTTCAGTACCACTGGGGAACTATGGGTAACAGCAGAGAATACACCTCAGAGTCATCCCACCAAAGGAGGGCAAGGAAGTTAGGGGATTTTTCCTCCCATTCAAATGTCAGTAGCTGAGGGCTGCACCTGCACTCCTGGCTGAAACCCCCAAATGGAAAATTGTGGGTGCTTGCAGTAGGTTGCCCTGGCATACACCGTGATGGCCAGTACCTAGGGGTTATAGGCAGAGCACAGTCAGCATCTGCTATCATCAATACAAATAACATTCAGGGCTCTTGTTTTAGTGATGCTAGAAGGCTTCTGGCGAAAGTATGCAGTGTCACAGGGACTATTACCCATGGGAGTCTTTCAAGGTTTCTTATGTTTGGTTTGTGAACTGTGCATCATACCCCTGTAGAGAACTGCTTTCGCAGGCCCCTCACCCCACCCTATTTCCAGGACATGCACCAGAATTCTCAGGTCTTTCAGGAAATTCCGAAGTCTTTCATGTGTTTTTGCTCTTTTACTAACTGTGAGAATATAGTTCGTCAGTCATACGAAAGTGCATGTGAAAAAGCACAAAGCGTAAAATACTCTTCCTACCCTCAAGGACCATGTAGTCCAGTTGGTGAGTTACAATGTGTATCATTATTCTTCTTTTCAGGTGGAATATGGGATAAGAACTAAAGGGACCAAGTTGCTCAAAAGCCTTTCCAGCTGGAAAACCTATAAAAACAGAAATCAAGTTAACTTGAGATTAGAATTGAAATGCCAGAATTGCAGAATTCTGTCCCTGATTGAAACCACCTCTGCTGATTTACTGAAGATGACACTACTTTCAACATTGTGTTATAGTTAGTGTTTTGTCTGGCTATAGCTAACCTGTCAACTCCTTAAGAACAAGGATGATTTCCATATTAGTTATCTCTTGCTACATAACAAATTATCCCCAAATTTATAGCTTAAAACAAGACAGATTTATTATCTCACAGGTTCTGTCAGTCAGGAATATGCGCAGAGTTCACCTGGGTCCTCATTCTCAGGGGCTTCCAAGCTGACCTGATTGTTGGCAGGATTAAGTTCTTCATGGACTGATAAACTGAGGGCCCTGGTTCCTAGATTGTTGTTGGCTGGAGGCCACCCTCAGCTCCTTGCCAAGTGGGCCTCTCCCATATGGGAGTTTGCTTCACCAGAGCGTGCAAACCAAGAAAGCAATAGAAACAGAAGTCATAGTCTTTTCTAACCTAATTATAGAAGTGACAGCCCATCACCTTTGCCATATTCTTTTGGTAAGAAGCAAGTCACTCAGTCCAGCCATACTTAAGAGAAGGAGATTACATAAGACCAATACAAGGAAGCAGGTATCATTGAGGGGGGTGGTCATCTTATGGGTCTGCCTGCCTTACCACCTGGTATAGTAGGTGCTCAATAATGTTTATTATTTAAACGTTTATTGTTCCTAAAACAACAGGACAAGTTGCAAAACTGCATCACAGCAAAAGAACATTACATTTCAGAGGGAGCAGATCATATAATAGGAGGGTTTGGAGTTGTACCTTCTCTTTAGTGGACAAATCCACTTAAGAACTCAATTGTGTACTAATAGCGAGACTGTGAGCTCCTTGGGGTGGGTGAGACTGTGTCCTTTATCTCAACATCTTCAACACTTACTGCCCTTTCTCTGGCACATGAAAGGAACTTGGCAAACATTGAATGGATTGAGGAATGATTTAGTGAATGACAAAGTCTGTCTCTCTTAGGACTTTTTTCCCCCAGGCTACACATTTAACAAAATGTTACACCAATTTAGAAAGCAGTCATGGGGCCATGGGGAAGTTTATTATTGCAGAAACACTAAACAAATATTTGATTAGATGAATGTCAACAAGGTATTCCCTATGATGGCTCTGGTATCTTTATTTGACAATACCCTTCAAAATACTAATCTGAGAAAACCTATAATGTGGAAAAATAGAAGTCATGTCCAGTAAAATCTGCACTTGCTAATACAGTCAGAGTCTTCATAGCACAGGCATTGGAAAGATAGAATTTACAATCTAGTTTTATCTGGAAGTTGACTAGCAAAGATTTGGATGCTAGATGTACTCTGGGGAGTAGTGTCTCACAGATTTCAAGTTGGAGTTCAGCAGAAGAGTGAATCCATGTGAAAATTAGTGCAAACCCTTTTCTACACAAGGTCAGCTGTAAATTTTTGTGAGCCCTTAGAAGACTAGGATTGCACTGGGTTTTAAGAATGTATCAGATGAAATGCTGGTTAGAAAAGGAACTGCTTTTATTCAAAGAAACTAATCCTTAGTCTCAGAACTGATATACATTCTCCCATCCCTCTGTCTCTCTCTCTCCTTCACTCCCCGCCCCCATCCCTATATCTCTCTCTCTATCATTTCCTCTATTAAGGAAGAGTGATTTCCTGATTCTATACTCGTAACATATTTATGGAAAGTCACAAACATTACTGGCCAATTCAGCCTTCTTATTCTGTTTTGGGTGACTTAAACCATACATATTAATACCAACATTCCTTGGATGTTGATAGATGAGTAAGAATCAGATTGTGTACTTTGTAAGAATGACTGGGGGGATTCCCAAGAGCTACAAATTCTGCAAAACAAATCCCTTAAGTAAATAGTGGAAAATGATAGTTTATTTTAAGCCCTTTGAAAAGTTGAAAAATGATGCAAAAGGAAAGGGCTCATCTGTTCTTAGTCAGCTTTTGACCTTTGACTATATAAACACAAGACACACATGAGCTAGAGCTAGGAAACAGAGCATTATTTCTCTACTATGCAGATGGACAAAATGAATCTTCCCATTGAGTTTTACAGAGATATACTACAGCACTATTACACAGAACATTACATTTAATCACTTATTTTTAAAGAAGGCAGGTGTTAAGATTTTTGGCCATCTCAGTAACTTTTTTTTTTTAAATCTGTAAAATGAGGAGATTGCACCAGATCTTTTCCAGTCTTTCCTGCTCTAAAATGCTAATACCAGGACTCACTGAGTCAGGCTATCTCAGAATCCATACAGTAATTCTTTTATTTTGTTTTTAAAGATTTTATTTATTTATTTGTCAGAGAGAGAGACAGAGAAAGCACAAGCAGGTGGAGCGGCAGGCAGAGGGAGAAGCAGGCTCCCCACTGAGCAAGGAGCCTGAAGCGGGGCTTGATCCCAGGCCTGGGATCATGACCTGAGCCAAAGGCAGACGCTTAACCAACTGAGCCACCCAGGCACCCCTCCATACAGTAATTCTTGTCCTTCCACCACCCTAATACCACAGCCCCTTCTAATTCTATCTAATTCTATCACATGCCATCTTGACATTAACACACAACTGTTAACACACAGTAACGTACAAGTCCCTGCCAGAAGCATCTCGCTTCTAGAAAGGGCAATGAAGACCCCAGCACCACCATCAAGTGCCTTTGTTACTATATGCTGAAATTACCTGGTAGGAAGTGGGCCACAGAAGAAGCAGGGAAATGTCTCCTCTAAGCTTTTTTATTAGCAGGAAGGGATCAGTTTAAAAGGTTAGTTATTTGCCACCTTGAACTTTCAGCTCCTTTCTACCAATACATCTCTTTCATTTCCTTCAGGTAGAAAACCTATCCCCAAGAAACCCTATTTATGGCAATTCCTACATAGCCTTCCAGTCTTAGCCTGACAGGAACTCCCCCAAGAAGACTTTGGCACTCCTTCTTCTAAGTCCCCAATTCGTCTTGCGCACATACTCTGTATTATAATCATTTCCTTGCAGTGTGTTAGGTCTTCCCAAGAAGGGCTATGGTCTGCCCTCTTTGTATCTTCAGTGCCCTAGTGCCTAGTGTATAATTAGGGCTGGAAATATATTTGTATAGCCCATGAATGAATGAAAAGACTTTTCTGACCAATTTCACCCTGCTCTGATTACTCTTTCATTACACAGCTTAGGCTGCTTTCACCATGTACACAAGTACATGAAGCAACCGAACTGCTTAGCTACAATATAATATTTCTTAGTCAAGGAATATTTTATATGAGCAAGGAGAATTGACTATTTAAAGAAATTTTATATAAATCTTTTTGTAACTGGTCAAATTCAGATTTGCACAGGAATTTTAAGGAGCAGCCTTATGGGAGAGAGTCCAGAGCTGTTTCTTCTGCCTAAAATTAAAACTGTCCAAAGAGCCTAAGAATTGGCTTACTTTCCTCTTCCCAGCCCACATTCACTGATGCCCTAAATTAAAACTTGAATTAATAGCAGAAAAAAGAAGTATACTCTGAAGAGGTTTTCACCCACTAAAAGGAAGTGAGTATAAAAGAGAGTTATCAACTTTTTCACTTTTATATTTCCTTTATTACACTGTTTCTCAAAATGAACACAGCTTTATTTTCTTGTGATAAAAATAACACGTTAATTGAAATAAATTCAGACAATACAAAAAGTGTAAAAAAATGAAAATTATCCTTTTTTTGACAGAGAGAGAGGGACACAGCGAGAGAGGGAACACAAGTAGGGGGAGCGGGAGAGGGAGAAACAGGCTTCCCACCAAGCAGGGAGCCTGATGCGGGCTCGATCCTAGGACCCTGGGATCATGACCTGAGCCAAAGGCAGACACTTAACGACTGAGCCACCCAGGCGCCCCCAAAATGAAAATTATCTTATATCCAATCACCCAGAGAGAACTCCTGTTAACATTTTGATGTGTACCTTTCCATATTTTTTTCTCTGCACATACAAAAATGTGGTCATGTTATACACGATGTTTTATAAAATTTTAAAAATCCAACTTAACATATCATGGGCATCTTTCCTTTAAAATAAATACTGATCTTTGTTATTGTTTTTAAACCTGCAGAGCAACATCCCATTGTATGGTTGTATTGTGATTTGTTTAATCAACTCTCTGTTGATGATAATCATTTACATGCCTTCCAGGATTTTAGTATTATGAATAACACTGTGATGAACATATCTGTTTATACAACTTTGTAGACTTTTCCAGTTATTTCCTTAGGATAAATTCACAGAGCTAAAATTGCTGGATACAAGAGTTTGCATATAAAGAAACTCAATATACATTGCCAAATTACCCTCTGGAGAGGCTGATCTTATTTGTTTCACTATGTCACTGCATGAGAGATTGTTGCTCCACACATTACCAATACTAGCAGTTAGCAATCTTAAAATTTTACCTATCTATTGAGCAAAAATTATATTCATTGTTTCATTACAATGATTACTTGATAGGGAAACATTGATCAAATTCTTTTTTTTAAAGATGTATTTATTTGAGAGAGCGAGAGAGCGCACACGCACACTTGCACACAAGCAGGGGGAGTGGCAGGGGGAGAGGGAGAGAGAGAATCTCAAGCAGACCTCCCACTGAGTGCAGAGCCCAGTGCTGGTCTCAATCCCAGGACCCCAAGATCATGATCCCAGCCAAAACCAAGAGTCCGATGCTTAACCAACTGAGCCACCCAGGCACCCCTCATTGATCAAATTCTTAGAGGAAATTTCACTTGAGTCTTAGAGGCTACTAAGATTCAGTCCCACATTAGGGAAGTAACAAGTGACCTGAATCTGATAATGGCTCAGGTAACATTCTGCTTATTATTTTTTTAGGTAGTTTGTTCTTGAGGTCTATATAGTTAAATTACTGGCTGTTTTGATTTTCATTTTCCCTTTTGGTCCCACATACCCAAGATTACCTTGAGAAGAATTTGGAAAGATCCTGAAGAGGTTATTCATTACCCTTCCATTCCCCCTCACCTCAGAGTGAAACAGCATGAAACAGGTCTAACACCTCAGTGTACCACTGTGACCACATCACCCTTCTTTGCATCCTCAAATTGCCTGCTTGAAGGACCTTTACTCCCTTCTCTCTCTAAAACTGTCTCTTACTCATCCAGCAATAACCTTATCTCTTTTTTCCCCTTCCTTTGAGTTTGATTCAGTTCCTCTTCTTCCCTCAAAGCAAGACTGACCCTGCATTTCATGTTATTCATTAGAAAACCTGATGAGGTCGGTCAATATTGTTAGAAGGCATGCGAGAGGCAGAGCACGCTATGATGTGTCTGAGACTGCTTTAATAAGTATGATGTGATCTAGGAGGATGATTTAATGTTCTAATTATACTTGCAGAAATTGAGGATCAAAACTTCACAGAATCTAGTAAGAGATGAGGTCAGAATTGCAATCCAAGTCCCTCTGATTTGAAAGCTCATGGTTTTCATTATACCATGTCCTCACTAGTGCCTGTTTGTGATGGTTTAAATGGAGAAGAAATCATAGAAATGGCAAAGCCCAAGTTTCCACATTTGGTCATTCCCCTTGACTTTATTCCAGTTCTCCTAGCTCCTAGTCCCCCATTCCTCTCTGCCCCCGAAATCCCACATATATTCTTTAATTAAAGGATTGACCACTATAGTTAGGGCCAACTTCCCTGGGCTAATGGTAGTAGCACTAATTTCAAATCACGGAATATGTCTAATCAGGCAGACATAATATTCATTACAGTATGTAATCAAGCCATTGTCAATCAAGACTATGCGGTTAGGTCACTAACATTTAACTCACTGGCATGTGTTGGTTTGTGACTAGAAACAATGGCTTTGAGAGTGGAGGGAAGAACAGGGATTTTTCACACAGCCCCCACAATTCTATCTTAAAGACTCTGGGAAGAATAGTTGATTATGTATTAGGTTACTTTATAAGTGGGGTGGCTCTAGAAATGAACTCATATTATCAGGTGTGAGGAAGATTAATCTTAATGTTTTCACTTGAGAATTATGTGGGTTAAGGATAAACTAAAATCATGCTGGACATTAACAGATCTTTTGGATTGGTGAACGAAGTGGTATTACACTTACTGGCATTGAATGACTGTTGAAAGCATTTACTTTCGGTATCATCTTCAAGGGAGTGTTAACAGGCTAGACTCTCCTTTAGCCCTGATCCTTACTTTTTTTTTTTTTTAAGATTTTATTTATTTGACAGAGAGAGCACAAGCAGAGGGAGAGAGAGGGAGAAGCAGGCTCCCTGCTGAGCAATGAGCCCAATGTGGGACTCGACCCCAGAACCCTGGGATCATGACCCGGGCAGAAAGCAGCCGCTTAACCGACTGAGCCACCCAGGCGTCCCTGATCCTTACTTTTTGAACATTACTCTTTGCACTCTTTGGTTTTGCTCCTAGGTAACAGAAATTAGGGACACCTGCTAAGTCCTTGCTGGGACTATTAGAAACCAATGAGATATACACCTACTCCATGGACTGTGAATCCACAAGATGCTATCCTACTACAGAAGACTCCCAAGCTTGATCCCAGGACCCTGGGATCATGACCTGAGCTGAAGACAGACGCTTACCTGACTGAGCCACCCAGATGCCCCTATGCTCAGTACTTTTAAAAAGAACTTTACAGGTATTAACTCATTTTATTCCCATAATAAAGCAATGAGTAGGGTACTATTATTAGACAGAAGCCCAGAGAGACTAACTTGCCTAAAGTCACACAGCTACAAAGCAGTAGATATAGGATCTGAACCAGTAGTCTCATTCTAGAACCTGTTCTCCTGGCCACCATGACAGGTATGGCACTGAGATAAAGAAGTCTGCTGGAGGAAGACCTGAGACTCCTGAAAGGTAAGAGTTCTTTTTCTTCCTGGGGAATGTTGTAATCTGCATATGATACTTGGAATTGCTACGGCCATCTTGTGACCATAACAGAAGTTACAGCTCAGTATGGTGGAGTAGAAAGATGGAAGGCTCTCAAGTTTTTAAGGACATCCTAGAGTAACTGAGTTATCTAATCTTGGAACTGCTCTATCTTTGGAACTCTTCTCATGTGATATAATGAACTCAAAACTGTTTAATTTCCTTCCATTTGCTTTCCTGTTACTTGTATGGAAAACACTCTCCCTGATACACATGTATATAAGCATAATCCAACCAGAGACATACATATCTTTCAGAGAGTCCACATACTTGCACCATGTGTAAGATTTTCATTCAGTTAGCAAGTATTGAATGTCTTCCATATGCCGGGTACAGTTCAAGTTGTTGAATCAAACAAGTTGGGAAGGGCAGGTTTCTACACCTATGGAGAATAATAATCTGGTGGTAAATGTGGTAATGAAAGTGGAGGCAGGCATATATAAGGAAGGTATCATGAGAACTAATCTAGACCAAGAGGTCAGAGAAGAATCAAGTGAATGCACATGTACCAGATGCAAAGAATCCATGCCATATCAGTATCATCCATTTGTATTTAATTTGTAATATATTTTGGTTTTAGTTGTATAAGACACAGTGTTATGTGTATAATAGTGTTGGGTGTATATATATTTAGGTGACTTTATAATACAATAATTATTTATTTTTAAAAGCAAATTCCTGATTTTTTTTTTTAAAGCTTATTTTTTTTAGTTATCTCTACACCCAACGTGGGGCTTCGAACTCATGTCCCTGAGATCAAGAGTCACATGCTCCTCTGACTGAGCCAGCCAGGCACCCCTATAATACAATAATTTAAATCAGCATGGAGGCCCAGAATATTTTTCTCTTTTAAATGTAAATACTGAAACCAATTTAGGAGAAGCAGACTAATATAAAAGATACGCAAAGAAATGGGAACGGAAGCATTTGGTGTCTATTTGTAGCTCATTGGCTGGGAGCCTTCTTGTCACTTGAATTTCATAATTTGTAAAATATGATTCATAAGTGGTTGCAATGGAAAACTTTAGAGTTTTTAAATTAATGAAGAATAAAAATTTAAAATTCCTATACTGCTGTGAAAGTTCCAGAGATCATTTATAAGTTTAGCAAAGATAATGGGCAAAAGGAGGGGGTGGTACAGGACATGACACACAAGAAAAGAAGGCAGTGAAGGGGAAAATCAAGAGGCAGTGAAGTGCTTGGTAAACTCTACACAGCAGGAAACAGCACTGTGCATATTATGGCTGTTACTGAGTAAATACTTGCTGGAGTTTCCAGAGATGACCAAACAAACATCAAGAAGGAAGTGGCTTTTTTGTTTTGTTTTATTATGGAAAATTTCTAACATGTACAAAAGTACTGAGAACAGTCATGAGAACTACCGCATCTTCAACAGTCATTACTCATAGCCAATCTTGTTTCATTTATATCTCCATTATTCTGAAGCAAATTCCAGATATATTATTTCACCCCTAAATATGTCAGCATACATCTCTAAAGAAAAAGAATGGGAAACAAGGCATTTAGTGTCTACCTCACTCGGTGGCAGTCTTCTGCATCTTCAATTCTATAACTTGTAAAATATGATTTACAAGGAGTTACAACGGAATCTTTTTTTTAAGTAACCACGATAAAAAAAAAGTAGGTGGTTAAATCCTCAAAAGGCTCTCCAGGATGGAAGCTCACCCCATAAATCCAGATCGGCGTTACATTCCCTAGAAGCCCAAGGAACAGCTCACGGCCCCTTCCTTTCAAGGTCGAGATCCCCAGCCACAGCCGGTGGGACCCAGCCTTTTATGGACCTGGCTGGTCTTCGCCCCGCCCCTCCCTGGGGAAGTCCCCGCCCACTGGGCCCCAGCAGCCCCCGCGAGCCTCCGCGCGCCCCCGCCGCCTCGTCCTAGGGAGGGACGCGCCGCCCTGGACTCCATAGGCCTGGGCTCGGGAGCGCGCACGCCGTGCGTCCCAGGCTCGCTCGGGATTCTCGCCCGGTGCCGCAGGGAAAGGCCAACGGTTTGGTCCGCCATGTTCTTCTGCGCGGCGCTCCAGGCCAAGGCGGCAGGTCTCACCGCCCAGTGGGTAAGGAGGTTCGGAATGAGCCCGGGCACTGCCGCCGCCCTTTTCTCTTTCTCGGTGTCTCGTTTTGTGGTGGGCACACGAGAGCGCTGGGCTCTGGACGGCCTGCAGGCGGCGGCAAGGACACTGCGGCCTTCGCCCTCTCCCAGCCAGGCAGGCCGCCACAGCTCCACTGCGAGCTCCGAGCTCCGAGGGAGGGTCGCAGACGTAGCTGCGGCGGGTGCGTGGCCTCCCCCACAGAACTGGGAAGTTTACGCCTAATGTGGTCAAGGAGAGGAAGAAGGAGGGGCCGCCCGGTGGTCTGTTTGTTGCTGTTTCGCCCTGTCGCGGAACAGAGGCCGGGCCGGCGTTGGCCAGATAGGTTTCTAAGATCCCCCGCCCACAAAGGAGGCACCTTGCCTATCAAGCCTGGTGACCTTGCTGTCAGGTTGCAGCGCACTGGAGGGGACTCTGAAATTGTAGGCTCTGGCTTGCGTGTTGAAAGCGTAGAGAGCGTTTCCTTAGGCGAAGAGGTGTTTGATGTAGTGAAGAGCGTATTTTGCATATCGGAAGAGTTCGGTAAATAATCGTATCGTACTAACTCTGTGAAAGAACACCACCACAAATAACCACCCAGAAGGATTTTAAGAGCATGAATGGGCTTCTGAGTTCCAAGTACATGAACTTATTTTAGGCAAGGAAATTGAGTCTTGGGTCGAAACATTCATTCAAGTTAACTTAGAAATGGTGACTCCAGGAATGACGATTATAACAGCATTTACTGGAAAGAAGCTTTTTTTTTTTTTCCTAGCAGTAAAATAGAAAGGTTGAGTCAGTTCTTAGCAGAAGACAGCGAAATAGTGCATAGTAGTACAGCATACTTCAGGGCTTTAGAGTTAGACCTGAGTATGGTTGGTGGTTTCACTGCCTTTTCTAGCTTTGTGACACTGGGCTTTGATGTCTCTCACTTTTCTTGGTCATAAAATGGGAGGGATATTCCAATTTGCAGAGTTTAGTCTTTCAATAAACATTTGAGGTCCTACTGCACTGCTGGTGGATAATAATGATAGGTAACAATGTGGATAATAATGATAGGTAACATTTGGTGAATACTTTCCATGTGCCAAGCACACATTGTTAAATGTTTACATTCTAAGTCTCATTTGTGAGGTTGGTACTGTTATTTCCCCATATTACAGATAAACAGATTTAGACAATCCCTGTTCTTGTGGAGTCGATAGTTTCATGTAAGAGAAACTTTGAGGTAAATATACAGTGTAAGAGTACAGTGTTAAGAGATATGAATAAGGTCAGTTTGGTTTGAAAGTGGTGTAAGATTTTTCCTGGAGGCGATACTAACAAATTGGTGATAAGGCCACATATATTAGGGAGAGAATATGATAGGTGGAAAGGACAACATAAGAAAAGTCTGTTGATAGTTGGCAGGGAAAAGCTTGGTGCATATAAGAAGCCTCAAGCAGTGTTGCTGGACTCCATTATTGGAAGTAAGGTGAATCCAGAGATGAAATAAGACAGGTGGGTAGGGCCCGGATGTCGGAGCTCTTTGCATGCCATGCCAAAGAATTTGGCTTTATCTTAAAGGCAGTGCTGAGCCCTGAAGGATTTTAAAGGAGCAGAGAGACAAGGTCAGTTTTCTCTGTATTGGATAGATGGCTGCATGGGAGTGAGGGAATACGTTTGATCAGAGCCAGAGGCAGAGAGACTAAATAGATAAGAGACTCTTGCAGAACCCCAGGTGAGAGGTGATGAGGATCAGACCTTGTCTACTAGTAGAAAGGATAGAAATAAGAGGACAGATAGATTTTAACTTCTTCAGTTTTTGAAGCAAAGGGTTATTAGAGGTATACATTGAAAAGCAGTTTAAACAATAGAAAAGAATATATTCAGGTAGTGGAAGAAAATTTCAATCAAGTCTTATGTTAGTTTCTGCAGCTGTTTTTTTCTTTGTACAAATATTACCTGAATCATATGTAGTATGAACCCCAGAAATACTTGTTGAATTGATGAATAAATCTAAGTTTTTGTTGTTTTTCATTTTTTTCTAGTTTTATTGAGCAATAATTGACAAATCTCAGAAGTTTAAGGTGTACAGCATGATGGTTTGATTGTAGGAAAAACATAATATTGGGAACAGCAAACAGAATAAGCTCAAAAGATAAAAATTACCCATAGTCTCATCAGCCTGGAAATGACCAAAATGTTAACATTTTTGTGTCTGCAATTAACAGGCCTGATGGGATTTTTTTTTTTTTTTTTGGTAAAATTGGATGGTATTGTTCACATTGTTTTGTAGGCTGTTTTTTCTTACAAAACATTTTTGATCCACTTCCCTTACCAGTAAACATTTCTGTACTGTCATTTTTAATGCTGTGTGGCATTCCATTGTGAGGATGTTCTATAACTTATATAACCAGGCCCTTCTAACGTTTTTTAAAATAGAATACCAGAATGACCTAGGAAAAATCAGGAAAAGTGTAAGAGGTCCCACTAATAAAGTTCCTTTGCTAAAAGAGAAACCATTAAGGAAACCATTTACATTTTCAAAGAAATTGCTTATTTTGTTATAATTTCTGTTGTATTAGCTAACTGCCAATTTCTTTAGCTACCGACTTCAGTTTATCATTGCTTTAAAAATACCCATAACTTAGTACTGTCTAGAAGTGCCTACAAGACAATAGTTGCGTGACCTTGAACCATATTTCTTAATTTCTTTTTTTTTTTTTTAAAGATTTTATTTATTTATTCATGAGAGACAGAGAGAGAGAGAGACAGAGGCAGAGGGAGAAGCAGGCTCCCCGCGGAGCAGGGAGCCCGATGCGGGACTCGATCCCAGGACCCTGGGATCACGACCTGAGCCGAAGGCAGACGCTTAACCGACTGAGCCACCCAGGCGTCCCTATTTCTTAATTTCTTAAGTCTCATTTTTTTTCCTGTAAAGTACAGTAATACCTTATTTAGTGATTATCAAGAATTGCCTAAAAAGTGAATTATGGAGCAGTAGATACACAGAATAGGCTTATTCTCTTCTTCAGTAATTTCCCATGGCTTTCTGTAGTGTTGACATCACTTTGCAGCTCATCACTGCCTCATTCCCAGGCCACTGCTTAGTTCAGTAGGAGTGAGGGAGTTGTGGTGTTTTTAAACATTGTATTTTCAGCTTTAGAATTTTGGTTCTTTTTTATAGTTTCTATTTGATTTTTTCATTTATTGAAGATACGTTTTTTTTTATGTCCTTAAGCATGGGTTCAGCAGTTTTGAAATTGTTGCGTGGTTGATTGTCTTTTTTTTCTGGAAAATGGGCTGTTTTGTTGTTGTTTTATGTTGAGTAATTTTGGATTTTATCCTGGACATTGTGAACGATATGTCATAGAAACTCTAGATTTTGTTATTCCTCCGTTGGTGTTTTTTTGTTGTTGTTGTGGCAGGCTGTTAACTCAATTGAACTCGAACTATAATCCAACTCCCTTTTGGGCAGCAGCTCAAATACTGGTTCAGTTCTTTTAGCTGGGCTGCTTGGAGTTGGCCCCATGTGTATGCATGGTTTGGAGTCAGGCACAGAACTTGGGGCTTCCCTCTGGCTTTTCCTTTTCTTGGATTTCCCACTTTCCCATCATGCCTGTGGTTGTCCCAGACTGTCCTGTGGTTCTTCAAGCCATTAAAGCTACAGGTTTTCTCTTAGAGTTTTAGATGCCCAGCGCAGGATTGACAGGGGTCTGCCTTCAGGCTAAAATATGTAAAGTGTAAAGCAAAAAAACCTTCATTGGCTTCATCTAAGTATAGACTCCCCTTCTGTGTCTGTCTGCGTTTCGTTGTTCTCCAATGCCTTCGGAAAGTGTTTTGGGTTTTTTATTTTTTAAAAAATAATTTGTCCAGAGTTTATAGTTGTTAGTGGTTTGGCCTGATAATACCTACTCAGCTGTTCTACAAGTGGAACCTCCTGTGGTGGCATTTTTCTTTCTAAATTTTAAGTTCTGTAGAATGAAATGTTTTCCCATTCCATTAGAGGTTCTTAAACCTGATTTTGCAGTGTCCCAGGGTATCTCCATTTTGGCTCAAGGACTCTAAAGGAGTTCTTTTTTTTTTTTTTAAGCATTTATTTTAGTTTTCTGTTGTTGCTCTAACATATTACCACAAACTTGGTGACATAACGTAACAGATTTATTATCTTACGATTCTGTAGGTTAAAAGTTTGACATGGGTCTCACTGGGCTAAAATCAAGGTGTTGGCAGAGCTACTGGAATACTGTAGGGGACAGTCTGTTTTCTTAGCTCTTCCAGCTTCTAGAAAAAGCTGCCCGTATGTGTTGGCTCATGGCCCCTTTCTTCCATCTTCATAGCCAGCAAGGGCAGGTTAAGCTCTCACATCACTGACTCTGTTTCCATCATTTGTGACATATCCTTTCTTTTGCTCCCTCTTCCACATTTAAAGGGCTCTATGATTGCCTTGAACCCACCCTGATAAGTCAGAATAGGAATCTCCCTATTTTAAGGTCAGCTGATTAGCAATCTTAATTCCATCTGCAGCCATAGTTCTCTTTTGCTTTGCATATTAATATATTTACAATTTCTCTTTTGCTATGCATATTAATATATTTACAATTTCCCAAGATTAGGAAGTGGGTATTTTTGGGGCATCATTACTCCACCTGCCATGGCCTTAAATACTTAAGGGGAAAGAGAAAATGTACAAATTTTTAATTTATTCAGTGTGGTTCAGCAGGCCACTGTTGCACATTACAAATACAGATCTTTGTACTGGACATGTGAACTCAGTCTCCATTTCAAAGATATGAATAGCTGAACTTCCCTTCGCTTTGGCCACTGTTTAATATCAGCCCAGTACTTTGGGTAATAAATTATAGATTCATTGACCATGTCAGTTTGGTTTTCCATTGAGAAACCTTGACTTACCCACCACTTTCAGGTCAGGAAACATAGTTGTAGGAAATTTTTTTCATTCAACAAGCACTAAAGGCAACATGTTTAAACACCTTTTTCTTTGCCTTGTTATTAGGAGGGAAAGTGCCTTATATGTGGGATACTTTCCTGGGTGTTACCCCATTTTGTAGGTGAGACAGCTGAAGATTCCCAGACAAATAACGCCCAGAGTTACACAGTAGTAGGAGCCTGAACTGGGTTTGTTTGCAAGTCCCATTTGTTTGTTTTTTTCTTTTAACTGCTTTTCTAAGTTCAAGTTTACTGAGGAAAATTGGTATGTATGGTGAAGATTTAAACTTAATAGGTGCTATAATAGTAGAAGGGTTTGTCAGTGTGAACAGACTAGAGAAGTGATTGCACTTCACTTAAGGAAGAGAGCAGAGGGGATAAGAGGAGGAGGTTAACTTTGGTCATGATGGATACAGTTTTGTTCCTAAGGGACTATGATGATAGTACCACGAAAAAATTACAGTTTGAAAAACACAGATAATGTCACGCTCTGTTCAGATGGCTACATTTATAGCAATATGTAGTACATATCCTTGATATTTTGAAGTATGGAGAAGGAAGTTCCTCATTATCACTAACTAAATACTCCTTAATATTCTTCAGTACTTGCAAAGATTCTGGGTTGGAAAAGATCGCCTAGCATTTCTTGTTCTTGGCATCATTACATTTTGAAGACCATTTGTAAAATCCATCACCTGCATGCTAGGATATAGATACCATATAGCCTAAAGCAGTAATTCCCAAACTGGATCAAAAGAATGACCAATGATGCTTTAAAAATACACATACTGAACTCCTCCTGGTCATAAGCTTATTAAATTTTAAGTAATATATGTTTATTTTGAGTATTAGTCCTTAGGACGAGAAAATAAAACAGTTTACATTCATACAGCACTTGCTCATGTTTGTTTGATTTTCAAGTTAAATCCCCCCCCCAAAAAAAAGTGCTTAAGTTTTACCAGTTGATTCTTTAAGTTAAAAGCTCTTAAAATCACTTAAACTTGAAAATGAATGTTTGCTCTTAAAATCAACTTGTAATTATTTAGGGTCTCATCTGGTTTTGTGATTATTGAGGCGTATTGCCTTCATTTTAGGGGCACAAGAAGAAAAGACAATGCGAGACTGGAGTGTTACTATTTAAAGTTCCAATAATAATAATAATGATAGTTGGCCAGTACATGAGTACTATGCTTTGATTTTATAGGTGAGCAAACCTAGGTACAGAGAGGTAGAGTAACTTGCCCAAGGTTACAGTACTGTAATTGGTGAAGATGAGACTGAACCTGGGTCTCCTGACTGAAATGATGTTTGGATGTTTGATTTCTATGAAGTATTCCTATCCTTAGAACATCTGAGTGTTGTTTGTATCCACATTAGATTTTACATAGACAGAGTGCTTTGTTTAATTTGTAGTCAGGATAGACAATATTGTTGCCGTTGATATGGTCATCTTAATCTGTAATGCTTCTATAAAACCTGGCTTTTTGTGTAACTTTTCTGTTATATAATTTGGCCAGATTTTGCTTGTTAATTCTCTTACAGTGCTAGAAAAATCACTTAGATTTCTTTAATCTGAATTAACATTTTTAGTTAAATTATTGATGGAACTTTATTTGGAAGACATTTGTAAGAGCCCTCCCATGTATATTTGAAAATATAACAAAACTTAATTTTAGTGGTTAAGGCAAAGTGAAGGTTAAGGTTCATGTCAGGCAAACCTATGTTTGGCTTTTCATTTATTTAACTGCGACCTAGGGAAAATTTTTTCCTTTGTTCTTTGAGCCTTAGTTTCCACATCTCTAAAATGGGATGATAATAATACCTATATGGTAGGGTTGCTGGGAGGAGTAAATGAGTTATAGTATTTATAAAGTTTGTAGCACAGTCTCTGATGCAGAGTAAGCACTTGTATTTATTATCACTATCCTTGAAATAGGTATCATAGTTTTTATTAGTGCAGCCATCACCTACTTTATTAAACTAGAATGTACTGAAAACTTTTATTTAAAATGTAGAAATACCTACTCTGAGTGTATCATACACAAAGACTCCTGGGGGAGCTTTTTGTGTTCTCTGCATGTCTTTGCTCTAGACAGCTGAAAGAAATGGCTTTTGCTTGAGCTGGCAGTGGGGGAGGCTGTAGGTAATAGGCGAGTAGGTAATTGGTGAACAATGGCAAGAAAGTACAGAGGGAGCCAGTATCACTTATCCTTTACCTGATGTTTCACATGTGAGTTGTGACCTCCCTGCAGGTGCACACATATATTATGGATTTAATCTGTAAATGTTTGGGGGTAGTGTGAAAGGTATATTCCTTGTCTGAATTAGTTGCTAATAAAGGAAAACACCGATTTTCAGTTGCTTGACCTTAGTCCTGTTTTTCTGACTAATTAGGTTACTGATTCTGTCAGTTTTGTTTTGCAGCTTCCTTATCCTTTATGAAGTTCCTCTGGCTGGATGTGGCCTTTCATAGTGCAAATAACTGATAGAACTGAAAGGTGAGCAGAGTGGATACTGTTAATGTGTGAGCAACAGAAGAAACTAAAAAAACAAATGTAGGGCCCATGAAAGATTCTGTTCTTGGGGAGTGGGTGGAAGAATATAAAATTTAAATTTTTGTCATTTTGAGCTAGTAGTATTGGTAATGCAAATGATGATTAAAAAGAGAAGGGCTAATAGAGCAGATGACTTAGATCCAAAAGGCCTGGGCTCAGACTTCATCTCAGTCACTAATTGTGTGGTATAGGGCAGGTTACTGTTTCTGAGCCTAAGTTTCTTTAAAAGTAAAATGGAAATAATAATAACTAACCGTAGATTTTTGAGGAGTCAGTGAAAAAAAGGTATCTTGAAGTACTTAACACAGAACCATTCAAGTTGAATTTAAAGAAAACACTGCCATTATTTGCCTGTTGTAAATCTCTGTTCCTTCTGAAACACTCTGAAAAAAAGAATAAGCTGGAATTGAAGTCCACTGTTAATTCTGTGCTGTATGTCAAATTATTCTTGTGTATTTAAAAAAAGTTACTTGAATTTTCATTGGCGTTCACTGAATTCAATAGATACTTTAGAGTCTAGTGAGAAACTAGACTCTCGTCTGGTGAAAAGAGTAGACTTTAAGGGGGGAAAACTCTGCTTACGCTTCACATCAGTCCAGTCCAGCTAAGTTGTTTATTTCCAGTTCCAACACCAATAATTGGTCCTGGAATGCCTCTTCATTCCAGGGTGAAACTAAATTCAAATGGCTTATTAAGTAGTGTAAAGATGTTAATTCAGACTTTTTATATCTTAATTTATTCCTTTATTGCAAGTGTCTGATGTGGATGTTATAATGAATGTAAAATAGGTGAAGCTCTTAAAGACGTCAAAAAACAAGGCAGCTTTGAAAATGGCCATATGCTAACTTGATATGAATGCGTAACAGTTTATGCCAGTTGAGTAACAATGAGGGCTAATATTTATCAGTTTACCCTATTTTGCTTGTTCATTGCTTTATAAACAAATTATCTGAGCCTTTTTCCTACTATTTTGAAGAAGTTCTGGCTTCAGACATTGAAATTAAGTTGCTCAAATGCTAATGTATGTATATTTAGGTTTTCTGTAGGAACAGAAGCGTGATATTTACATTTTTTTTTTAAATGTTAAAAAAAACCAGTAAATAGCTTGTTTTAAATAGAGGGCATATGTACATACTTCTCTCTGTAAATGGGAACATGGTGAGCCAATGGAGGAGGCAGGTCTTTTCATTTCTAATCTGTCTCCCTATGTATGGATGCATTCCAGGGTTTTCTTCATTAAACTGCTTGATTTCCTAGATCTACTCTACTTCTAGAGCTCTGATATCATCAAATAGTTCCATTGAGGTGGCTAATAATAAGGCCATAACCTTGTAAGCATTAGCCCTAAGATCCAGTGTGAGTTCTACCAATAATTAGTTACATGATCTTGAGAAGTTTTCATAAGTCATTTAAATCTGGAAATAATACCCATCTTTCATGAAAGTTGTGAGAATTAAATGTGTAAAAAGCTTAGTGACTGACAGATAGTACTTCTATAATAATAGATAATGATAGGTAAAACTAATACAGTACCACTACATGCCAGGCAGCATATTAAGCACTTTACATAGCTTATCTCTTTTAATCTTTACAACAGTCCTATGAAGTATGTACTGTTGTTAGTACAATTTTATAGATGAGGAAAGTGGCTCTGGAGCTCAGCTTTTAACAACTCGGCTATATTGTCTTTCTGCCAATAGTATATTTATGGAATATTAAGTACCAGGGGTAGATCCCAATTCCCGAGATGTTAAACTGTGGAAAATGTGGCTTTTAGAAATGATGAAATTGACCTGTTTGGTATTGGTCCCTTTCCACTGTCAGAAAGACAGTATTTCAACAGTTAGTTTGGCAACATTAGGCAGGATGATTTGGACTAGGGAAGAGTCAGCTAGAAAGCTATTAGAGTAATGCACAGACCTGGAATAATGTCTGAAATGGAGTAGTGATAGAGAGGAAAAGGACTAAAGACTATTTATTTTTAAAAAATGAAATGTTGGGGTACCTGGGTGGCTCAGTCAGTTGAGTGTCTGCCTTTGGCTCAGGTCATGATCCCAGAGTCCTGGGATCAAGCCCCACATCAGGCTCCCTGCTCAGCCTGCTTCTCCCTCTCCCGCTCCCCCTACTTGTATTCTCTCTCTGTGTCAAATAAATAAATAAAATCTTAAAAAAAAATTGAAATGTAATACATATACATGACAATTCAAACAGTATGCAAGGATATATATATTATAGTAAGTATAAAATATACATTAAAGAATGGGGTACAGGGAAATATATATTATGGTGAATATATTAAATGTATTGCATATATTAAAGAGTAAATTTCCTTCCCACTCCACATCTTGATCCCCTTCTTCAGAGACAGCCACTGTTACTGGTTTCTTGTAATACCTCTATATTAGTTCTCTATTTTATAACATTTTCTATATTTTGAAAAATTAGTGGGACATGCAGACTGGTGTATTTGTAGATTTTTATCTTCTTGTCAAGAGCTGTGAAGGCTCTGAGATTTTACCCTACTTCCCAGCCAACAAGTTAAACTACTTCAGTCTAGTGGATGCTGACTGAGACTCCTGGGTCAGAGACAGAGGACTTTATTACTCAGGTCATGCAGGGTAGCATAAACTTCTTGTTCATACTGGTTCTCCTTCACCCTCACATCCCATGGGAGTGACATAGAGCAACCTGGGTGAATGCTGTGCATTGTAACTGAGGAACCCAACTCCAGCTGCAAGAGAACTTGCCCAGTGTTTGCCTCAGAGGGAGATATCCTCTACAAAAATCCTTGAAAAGACAGTCTGGAACGAGAGGTGTCAGTGGCTAGTGCCTCTTCTCGGGTGCAGAGATGTGCAGAAACATGGAAATTGTCTACCAGCACTATTAACTTCTTCCCCACTTTAAGTAAAAAAAGATTTATAAGTTAATTTCACTGATGAGAGGAGATAGTATTTTTCAACCATCTATAATATACTTTCGCCAGAAAAATTGATGGTCTTATGTGGATATAAAGAATAAAAATAATTATGTGGAAGTTCAGGAAGCTATCACTAATCTGTTCTTTGTGACAATGTGACAGTGACTCTTTGTTAGAGTCAGCTAACAAAGTGCAATTTTAAAATCTGTTTAGTTCTTAAAATGCAGTTGTTTAAATCTTCCATTTTTCAGTTATTAAATGTTTTATCCTATTAGCTAAGCAAATGCGATAATGCTTTAATAGGTTATATAGTATTTGCAGAGAAACTTTATTATTTGAACCTCAAAGCACTCCAGTAAGTAAACATCCCTGTTTTATAGGTGCAGAAATTGAGTCTTAAAAAAATTAAGTGACTTGTGTAAAGTCACATGTTAGTAAAAAAAATTTTTTTTAAATCTGAAACTCTAGCATTTTTTCTATGGTTTAGCTGTTTTTTCCTGTTTTCAATCAGTAGTCTGTTTTCAATGATTTGGACTTTAAAACACATAATTTTGGATAGAAGTGCCTGTGTGTGTAAACTCATGTGCATATCCAGAATTACAGGTCAGCCAGAGAGTGCCTCAAAATAGACTTTCCAATATATAGCTACCTAGCTCCAGAGACCAATTTTCAAGATTATCTCGGTATTTTTCTTTTTTCCCGTATTTTTCATTTTAAGTAAAGTTATGTGACAGATACTGGAATAATGGGGAAGGGATCAAATATTGACCCAAAACTGAAGCTATTTTAACTTAGAGATTAATGGTGTTTAATTTGATAATATATAGGGAAGTTGGAAGGGTAAATAGGATTAATAGTAGAGGTGGTAAATTTCATTTTGTACTTGATGAATGTTTTGTTTTATTGTTTTTTAAGATTTATTTATTTGAGAGAGAGATTGTATGTGTGTGTGCATGGAAGGGCAGAGGAAGTGAATCCTCAAGTATACTCCCTGCTGAGTGTGGAGTTGCACCCGGGGCTCTATCCCAGGACCCTGAGTCATGACCTGAGCTGGCATTAAGAATTGTGTGCTTAACTGACTGAGCCAACCAGGCGTCCTGATGAATGTTTTGTTTTAAATAAGATTTTTTGTTTGTCAATTAATCCATGCTGCATAAGAAGCATGGAAAATAGAGAAAAATACAAGAAACAGTATGAAAATAAGAATCCCTTATAATCTTGTTAACATCATAATAACAGAGATAAGCACTTTAAATTGTTATGGCCTTCCAATCTTTTCATTAGTGTCTATATTGAATAAATTGGGATGATAGTTTATGCTTTTTTGTTTTATTTAACCTTGATATTTTCCAGTTGTGATTGTGGCATAAATACGTCTTTCAGTGTCATTATTTTTAGAAAATACAATTTTTGGCAGCTACATAATATGATTTTTGTTGGAATTATTATTTAGTTAATACCTTTCTATGTTGGGCTTTTTGGTTGCTTGTGTTTTGCCAGAACAATACAGAGAATATATTTGTGTATACACCTTTATCCTCATTTTATACTGTTTTTTGGATAAAATTCTAGAAGTAGAATTAATAAATTAAAAGATGGAAGCTTTCTTTAGTCTGTCCATACACCATATCAATTTGCTCTCCTAAAAGGCTGTATCAATTTTTACCTAATGTATAAGCATACCTACTTCCATTCACTCAACAGAACTGTTATCTTTAAAAAAAAAAAAAACCAGTACTAATTTGATAGCTGGAAATGTTATCTCATTTAAACATGCCTGTTTTATTATTTTATTTTTATTTTTTTATTTAAATTCAATTAGCCAACATATAATAAATCATTAATTTTTGATGTAATGTTCAGTGATTCATTAGTTGCGTATAACACCCAGTGCTCATCATATCACGTGCCCTCCTTAATGCCCATCACCCAGTTAGCCCACACCCCCACTCACCTCCCTTTCCGCAACCCTCAGTTTGTTTCCCAGAGTCAAGAGCCTCTCATGGTTTGTCTCCCTCTCTGATTTCTTCCCATTCAGTTTTCCCTCCCTTCCCCCATTATTCTCTGTACTATTCCTTATATTCCACATATGAGTGAAACCATATGATAATTGTCTTTCGCTGCTTGACTTCTTCACTTAGCATAATCCCCTCCAGGTCCATCCATGTCAATGTAAATGGTAGGTATTCATCTTTTCTGATGGCTGAGTAAGATTTCATTGTATGTATAAACCACATCATCTTTATCCATTCATCTGTTGAAGGACATCTCGGCTCCTTCCACAGTTTGGCTACTGTGGACATTACTGCTATGAACATTGGGGTGTATGTGCCCCTTCTTCTCACTACATCTGTATCTTTGGGGTAAATACCCAGTAGTGCACTTGTTGGGTCATAGGGTAGCTCTTTTTTTTTTTTTTTTTTAAGATTTTATTTATTTATTTGACAGAGAGAGAGACAGCGAGAGAGGGAACACAAGCAGGGGGAGTGGGAGAGGGAGAAGCAGGCTTCCTGCCAAGCAGGGAGCCCGATGTGGGACTCGATCCCAGGACCTGGGATCATGACCTGAGCCGAAGGCAGACACCCAACCGACTGAGCCACCCAGGCGCCCCAGGGTAGCTCTATTTTTAACTTCTTGAGGAACCTTCATGTTTTCCAGAGGGCCTGTACCAGCTTGCATTCCCACCAACAGTATAAGAGGTTTCCCCTTTCTCCACATCCTCGCAAACATTTGTTGTTCCCAGTCTTGTTAATTTTCTTGTTAATTTTAGCCATTCTAACTGGTTTTGTGGTTTTGATTTGTATTTCCCTGATGCCAAGTGATGTGGAGCATTTTTTCATGTGTCTGTTGGCCATTTGTATGTCTTCTTTGGAGAAGCGTCTGTTCATATCTTCTGCCAATTTCTTGACTGGATTATTTGTTTTTTGGGTGTTGAGTTTGATAAGTTCTTTTTTTTTAACTTTTTTTTTTTTATTCATTTGAGATACAGAGATACAGAGAGAGAGAATATGAGCAGGGGGAGAAGCAGAGGGAAGGGGAGAAGCAGGCCCCCCGCTGAGCAGGGAGCCCGATGAAGGGCTCGATCCCAGGACCCTGGGATCATGACCTGAGCTGAAGGCAGACGCTTAACCATCTGAGCCATCCAGGTGCCCCGAGTTTGATAAGTTCTTTATAGATCTTGGATACCAGCCCTTTATCTGTTATGTCATTTGCAAATATCTTCTCCCATTCCGTAGGTTGCTTTTTAGTTTTGTTAACTATCCTTTGCCATGCAGAAGCTTTTTATCTTGAAGTCCCAATAGTTCATTTTTGCTTTTGTTTCCCTTGCCTTCAGAGACGTGTCTTGGCAAGAAGTTGCTGCAGCCAAGATCAAAGAGGTTACTGTCTGTGTTCTCTAGGATTTTGATGGATTCCTGTCTCACATTTAGGTCTTTCATCCATTTTGAGTTTATCCTTGTGTATGATGTAAGAGAATGGTCCCGTTTCATTCTTCTGAATGTGGCTGTCCAATTTTCCCAGCACCATTTATTGAAGAGACTGTTCTTTTTTCCATTGGATATTCTTTCCTGATTTGTCAAAGATTAGTTGACCATAGAGTTGAGGGTCCATTTCTGGACTCTCTGTTCTGTTCCATTGATCTATGTGCCTGTTTTTGTGTGAGTACCATGCTGTCTTGATGATCACATGCATGTTTTAAATTACTAGTTAGGTCATTAGCAGTTATATTGTGACATTTTTGTTCATATTTATTCATTTTCCTCATTGATTTATATGTGTTTATGATCTCTTCAGGTTGTTAATTTTTTGTCATCAAATGTGTTAAAGATGCAGGAATCATCAGCATGGAGTTAAACATGAGAATGAATAAGCTTGAAGGGGCAAAAAAATCTGTGGAGAAAAGAACCTAGGACAGAGCTGAGCCCTGAGGACAACCTCCCCTGAGGGGGTGGGTAAAGAGTCAGTAAAGTAAACAAAATGTTAGGGTTCAGAAGTTAGGAAAAGAGGAGACTGGATGGTTTCTGTTCTCTTAAATCCATTCTTCTTTACTTTATTATGAAGTCTTTTGTTTCTTCTCAGAATTTAGTTAAGTAATTCACTAATGTTACTCAGTAAAAATTGTTCTTTGATTAAAAACAAATCTCAGCTAAAGTGATGGCAGGGACTATCTTCTAAATTTTAGTTTCAGTTAATTTTTCAAAGCTTTATGCTGGTGTTGTTTTTTTTTTTAACAGTATTATTTGGGAACTATGGCCTTGGTTTTATGTTTATCTCAGTCTAGGTTCTGGATAGGCATCAGGGGTATAAGTATAATCTTGTATTTAATTCATAATCCAGTGTTCTACCATTGTGTGAATAGTAAAACTCAGAAATCAGAGGGTTTCTGAATAGTGATTGAATTGCTTTTGGTGGTGGCAGGGAGGGTGGTAACGGTGTTGGGGGGAAGCAATAGGACAAAGAGAAATAAAATGCAACGGAAAATAATCAAATGGATTCCTTCTAAAACAACCGACTATGGTCACTGCATAGCATCACAAGCAGCTTTCTGAAACTTTATGGCTGGAGTTTCTAAACTAATTCATAAAGAATTGAAAAGGGGGCTATACTTGACTCATTTGTGCAAGAGTATATGACTCATTTGTACAGAATGAAAATATGTTTGTGAAAGCCCACATTAAATGAAAGCTGGCATCCAGCTTGATTCAGAAAAAAGTGAAAGGCCGTAAATTAATGGAATATCAACTCTCCTAATGCAAGCTGACAAGAGTGTAATAGAAAGGGTACATGACTTAGGAGATAATAGGTTGTGGACCTGGTTCTTCCGTGGACTCATGTGTTATCTTAGGCAGGTTAATAACCTTACCTTGGATTTCCATTTCCTTATACCTCTCCTGAAATAGAGATGGGCAGGGTGTAGCACAGTGAGCCATATCTCCTAAGATCTTTTACTTATATAAGTTGAGTCTGTTGTTTTAAATTATGGATCTTAAGGTATTTACTCATGAAAAATTTCTTAAGGCTTGTGATTTACTAAATTTTCTTAAAATTTTAGGGGAGACATATAAGGAATTTACATAAGACAGCTGTGCAAAATGGAGCTGGAGGAGCCTTATTTGTGGTAAGTAATTACTCCAATTTCTTCAGAATGTAAAGACTTGGAAATTTGGGTAAAACTACTGTAACAATCCAAGATATCTTAAACACCAGTGTCTTTGGTATATGCTAGCCATTGTGGTGATTTAAATATAGCTAATTGAATTCATTAAATTTCAAAAGATGTGTGATTCCAGTTGAACCTCTTGAGTTTAAGTTGACACCAGGGTAGCTCTGAATTGACATTATTTTTTTGGTGAAATTACTGTGAGCCCTAAACTGATTCTTTGATTAAAAACAAATCTCAGCTAAAGTGATGGCAGGGACTATCTTCTAAATAGTCTCACTTTGGGTTCTTAAAAATCAGTCATACTGGCTGACTAAAGATTCTGTGGCTGCAACTTGGGGAATCCCAAAACGGTACTAGTTTAAAACTCATGGATTTTAGTAATACAGTGAATACATTAGTAGTTCCTTTATATTTTTGGTTTCCAGGGTTTAACTACAGGTGGATGTCCATGAACTCACCAGCTTAGTTGTACAATTCAGAGATAAGATAATGTATCTCCTTTCTGTGATAAGGCACAGTTTTCAGGGATCAATCTTGTGTTGTTTAAAGGCAATTTAGTAGCCTTGTAGGATGATTTAGAGTTAGTGGTACAGTTTTGTTAACTGAATTATTTCCAGGCTGAATCTTAATAAATGAGTTAGCCATCTATTGAGTAGATTCCTGCTTTATATTTTTTCATGTTTGTCTAAAAGTATTAAATTTGCCACATATTTGAAATCATTGTCCAAAGTTTCCATTTTCTTTTCCTCTTTTATATCTTTGAAAAAGCAGAACTTTAAGAGTTAACATATTGAGGGATTCAGTTCTGTGTTCACCAAACATACTAAACATTAATTGATGTAAGTGTTAATCTCAGTGTGACTCATTTGATTTCCTGTTGACATGCCATTTCTTGTCAGTTTTTTAAGAGGGCCTGTTCTCTTTGTAGAAAAGAAATAAAGCTTCTTGCCATTAACTGATTTTTGTTATGTGGGGAAGAGGTGGTGCTTGTGTACCTTCCTAACACAATGGGTCCTTTTGATAATCTGATACACACTTTTGGAACAATGCATGTTATGTGCATACTCAAAATTTTGTGTCTTGATTTTATAAGTTTTCCAGCGATTGGGTTTTTTGGTAATTACATTAGAAGATCCCGTTCTCTAATCAAGTTGGATAATACTTTTTTGGGGTTTGGTCCTACAACTAGTTCTCTTAATTATTAAAGAGTGATTTCTAAAACTTTTCTGAAATTTTGAATTCTGTTAACATTACTTTGTTAATCATAGTCATGTGTATTTAATAATTAGCCATTCTTTTTGATGCAAGGATAGATTATATAATGTCAGAATTAAAGTGAAGAGATTAAGTGATCAGTAGTATAGTAATATACAGAGCTGTTCATACTTTTGAGGGAATTTTGATAATTTTGGAAAACATTTTTTCCCTTTATATAGCACAGAGATACTCCTGAGAATAACCCAGATACTCCATTTGATTTCACACCAGAAAACTATAAGGTATGACTAAATTAACAGTATAATTAATTTACAAAATATTTAATATTTTCCAGATGTATCAAAATATGTGCTTTTTCTTTGATACAGAGGATAGAGGCAATTGTAAAAAACTATCCAGAAGGACATAAAGCAGCAGCTGTGCTTCCAGTCCTGGATTTAGCCCAGAGACAGAATGGATGGCTGCCCATCTCTGCTATGAACAAGGTACCAAATTCATTTTTACATTAGTTTGAAAAGAGGAGAGATTGTGTATGAATTTCTTCCTTATGTAGAAATTCCTCTGACGGTTATTAATGTCAGAATCTAGGAATTTGAAGCTTTTAATCATTTATGTTTCCTCAGATGTGGGTTTTTGTTGGTTCTCTTAATGTGGAGAACTGAAAAGGTAGAGCTTTTTATCCTTGCAGGAAATAGTAAAGGCATTATAGTGAAAGTAGTTTTCTCTTTTTTCCCTGTTTGAGAGAAATGGCCATAGTAAAGATAAAAGATTCCACATGTGTATAATTTGCTGTCAGGGTATTCCGAAAATTAATGTGGTGTTTAGACACTAAAATAATGGAGAAAAGGATCTGCTCACAGCTAATATGAATCTTTTTATTATTTTGCATCTTTGGCTACAGGCTTTAATAAAATTTATATAATACATAGTATTTGATGCTACCCTAGACTTGATAATTAGCAACATACAGAAATGGTATGGGTGACCCATTTAAAGGTTAGTCTATTCATACATTTTTAAGACTCATTTTTTCTAATTGTGGTTTCAACAGTAATCCACATTTCACATTTATTCATATATTAATATATATTAATATAGTTGTATTATTGATATTATATATTATATTAATATAACTATATTTTTGTGGTATTATGTTATGTTGCAGGGTATAGTTATGAAGTGCCGTACAAAATCATACGATTCTTATGAGAATCACACAAATAAGCCAGTGTGATATAATGGAAAATACATTTGAGCTAAGAGATCTGGTTTTTCTGTGGACTTACTTCATCATCTGCAGTGAAGATTTTGAACTAGGGTAGATCTCTACAAATTATTATGTTATGATTCCTAAGTGATAGAGTTGGGACTGGACCATTTCCAATTCAGTGCATTTGCTACTTGACTATTGCAGAGATTCTGCTATACTTCATTTCTCTTTTTCACTTTCTAAATTTTATTTGGTCTATTAGGCTAGACCATTATCATCTTTCTTAAAGAATAGGAATGTCTTCAGTTGATCTAATGGAATGCCATAGGCAGATTTTAGATTTTGTTCAAATCTCTTAATTTGCTTTGTATAGTACTCTAACATGGTTATGGACCATTATTATTTTATTCTTATTTTAATTATTTTTGACTGAAAAATGTTACAAAGCAAGTTTCATTGGTACTAAGTAAAATACAGTCAGGTGTTTTTTTTTTTTTTCCAGTAAATCACATAGCTCTTTGGGTGTTTTCTAAATTACTTGACATTGTTTTTTGTATTATAATAGCAAACTTTCTAAATAACGATTTAGGTATGCTTTTTTCTTTTCTGCAAAAATTGATGTTTTTAAAGATTTTATTTTATTTATTTATTTATTCATTTTAAGATTTTATTTATTTGACAGAGACACAGCGAGAGAGGGAACACAAGCAGGGGGGATAGGGAAGGGAGAAGCAGCCTTCCCGCCGAGCAGGGAGCCCAATGCGGGGCTCGATCCCAGGACCCTGGGATCATGACCTGAGCCAAAGGCAGGTGCTTAACTACTGAGCAACCAAGGCGCCCTGATTTTTATTTTTTTTTAAATAATCTCTGCACCCAACGGGGGCTTGAACTTAAAACCCTGAGATCAAGAGTTGCACGCTCTATTGAATGAGCAAGCCAGGCGTCCCCAAAATTCAGTCTTTAATAATGGCAAATGTGTTGGAAGTCTTGCTGAATGGCAAGCTTAACAGAATGAAATAAAATAAATGACAACCAAGGTGAAAATGTTTCATAAATATTGTCCTGTTCTATTTAGAATTGAATATATATGTGTGAGAGGCAGGAAATAGTGTACAGAGAATAGAATCAAGATTCCATTTTTATATTTGAGAATTTAATGTTACTGTTTCTTTGGCTCCCCCCTTTCCCCAAAGGAAAACCCAACCTTACAACCAAAACAATATCCAGAAGCTCACACATCAGCATCCCCAGGGGAGCTTTTTCAAGTTAGGCATCAGTGGTAGAGCTCCAGCATGTGTATTTTCTGGCTCCAGCATGTGTGTTTTGAGAGCTCCCAGATTCAGAGGTACATGCCTGGTTTAGTATCACCAAATTAAATTTAGCATACTTATCTTTCACAAGTGAGCCATGATTAGATGTCTTTTGAGAATACATATCCTTTAGAATCCCTAATATGAGAAAGCTCAACATATTTGTCATCTGAAATGCCATTTAACAAACTCATCTTTCATGTCAAAACATGGAAATATGCATAATTTTTAAGAATCAAATCTTACGACCGGATAGATTAATGATGTTAGGTCAGCTGGAAAGTTGTAGCCAGGATGATAGTCATGATAGACTATATGTGGACTATCCCTAGCAAACAGCTAAAACAACCTTGTTTTCCTTAATAGACTTGCCCTGATCAAGAGAGTTATACTCAGATAATGATTCCCTTGGTCCTGAACACCACTGTGTCAAAAGAAATATTTACTATAAATACCTTGATTGGAAGGGTTGGGAAGTACTAGTCCATACGATTTTTGTAGAGTGTTGCGATTTGAAATAGAAGTAGTGTTTTGGATTGTTCTGGAGAGTTACGTACGTGTTGTGTGTGTGGTTTGTGTGTATATAAAGTGTGTAGATATGTAAATCAGTACTGACTAATAGGTGAGTTTTGATTCTCGCCCCTTTTTTGTGTTGCCATACCATTTGCATGCAGTGTACATCACTAGTAACATCAAGGCTTTTTGAAAAATTGGTGAAGGGTTGAAAACATACAAGTATTTAATTTATTGGGGCGTGGTCACCAAACTTTTGCTATTTAGAAATTTTAAATTATAAAATATGAGTGTTGAAATGATCAAAGTAGAAATTCTGAACAGTGAAAGACGTAAAGATTTAGAGAAAAAGATCATTTTTGCAGAGATGGGGCATGGGGTAAAGTGGAGGAGGTGCTGTAACCATTAGCTTCTGGGCTCTGTGCATTTAAGTGTAGAAGGACTTATACCTCCCAAATACCAAGTACAAGTATATTTTCTGCTTATGAATAAGTTTTACATTTTTACCAAATTGAAATTATGCTCTTTACAACATACCTAATTCTCAATTAATAAACATTATAATTATTTTAAAATTTCCTAATATTTTAGGTTGCAGAAGTTTTACAAGTACCTCCAATGAGAGTATATGAAGTAGCAACTTTTTATACAATGTATAATCGAAAGCCAGTTGGAAAGTATCACATTCAGGTCTGCACTACTACACCTTGCATGCTTCGAAACTCTGACAGCATACTGGAGGCCATTCAGAAAAAGCTTGGTATGGGACACATTGTATTTATAACTTTTATGAAAAATAGGATTGTCTTTCTAGATTTGACCCATTTCTACCTGAGTTTTCCAGTGTTTGCCATCTTATTGGACCTGATCTGTACTTTAGTAAATTTTTGTCTTACTGTGGTTACCCACCTTTATTTGTTCTTATTTTGTATTTTTCCTTAGTTCTCAGCCTCAAAGCTGAATTTTCACCTCTTTTTTCCCCATAATCATTAAGTATGTTTGAAAAGCTTCTAGGGGTTTTAAAGTTTTCATTGTTTAGAAATTAAGTTTCACTCATTGTGTAATAATAGTATGTGGTACATAAAAAAGTGATTTTACTGTCCTTGTATTCTTCCAAATGAGTCTTGGAACAAATAAGATATGAGAATAGTAAGAATGCTTCAGAAAGGGAAATTTGAAATAAGATGTTATTAGAGTGGCATTTATAAAATTATAAGAACATTTTTCCATATAAAACTGCCATTGCTGCATTTATAGCTCTACATATCAAATGAAGTAAAAGGAGGTATACTTTAATCTTGTTGCTACCGAATATAAAGTATTTGCATGTTGTAAAAATAGTTGGGCTGTATTGAAGTATATAAAACAGAAAGCTGGAGTCTGCTCAAAATTTGACCCTCAGAAATTCTAATAGTTGGGTATAATTAGTTTTAGATTTTATGTTGTTTTGCTTATTTTCATTATTAAAAACACAAATATGTCTGTTTGCTTTTTGCACTTTATTTTGGCTGTAGCATATGTGTGTCTGCCTTGTTTTTCTGTTATAAGTTATTGTCCAGTTACTTTCATGCATACATATCTTTGCATGATTGTCCTATTGTATACCGAGGTTGTTTACAAGAATAGAATTGTTGAGTCAGATTTTACTATATTTTGCCAAAATGTCTTCCCTGAAGATAGGAGAGTATATTTTCTTTGTAGTCTTAATGATCTTTGACATTAGCAGTTTTCTGAGTCTTTGCCAATCTGATAGTGTGACTTATAATAGTACGTTAACTATCACAATCAAAATGAAAATACTATATTCTAATACACTGCTCTGTAACAGCAAACACTGGAGATGAGTCCCCTGAAATCTTACTGTTTTTAAAGGAATAAGTCCATTTAAGAAATCCTTGAATGTTCTAGTATAATTATACAGAGTTGTTTTAAGAAAGTTAATGTTCTTCAATACTTTTGTATACCTCTATAATTTGTTGTAGTTTTCTTAAGCCACATTGCTATTAAAATATAACCTGGTCCTTACAGTGATTATTTATATTTTTAGGAATAAAGGTTGGGGAGACTACACCTGATAAACTTTTCACTCTTATAGAGGTGGAATGTTTAGGGGCCTGTGTAAATGCACCAATGGTTCAAATAAATGACAACTACTATGTGAGTATTTAATATAAATTAAAGTTGTATGATCTCATATTTAAAATATTTTAAATATTTGGTTTCCTTTCCTGTAGATACAAGTTTCTGAATTATTCATTTAGAAGAAACTGCATAAATATCCAGGTTTTTTTTTTCTGTTTTCCAAAGTTTATTAAAAAACAAAGAATTGAAAAGCTTTGCATAAAAATATGTCAAGTTTAGCTTCCACATTGTTGTCCACCAGAAGGTCTTTAAAAATTATCTTTAAACATTTTGCATTTAACTCTAGGAGATAATGACATATTTTAAAAGCTTTTAAATTATGAAAAATAATTCACATATAAATACAGAAAATAACCACCAAGATTTAACAGATACTTTACCCTACTTACTGTTATTAGGTATTATTGTTTTTATCATCATTATTATTTGTAGAATAGATATAAGCTACAGATGCAGGTAAACCACCCCTACGCCCCCAAAATCCTATTCCTTTGATTTCCAGAGATAACCACTGTCATAAATTTAGTGTGTATTCTTCCTGTCCATGTTTTTAAACTCTTTGAGTATATGTATCCAGCCATACTAATATATTGCTTGTTTTAAAAATTTTAGAGATGGTATCATTCCTGTAAGTACTGCTTTATAGCTGGATGTCACAAGTTTTGATAAGTATTATTTTTATCATTTAGTTCTAAATATTTTTAAATATGCATTTTTAAAAGATTTTCTTATTTGAGAGAGAGAGAGAACGAGCATGCATTGCGGGGGGAGGCACAAAGGGAAAGGGAGAAGCAGGCTCCCTGCTGAGCAGGGAGCCCAACGTGGGGCTCAATCCCAGCACCCTGGGATCATGACCTGAGCCAAAGGCAGACGCTTAACCGACTGAGCCACGCAGGCACCCCTAAAATACGCATTTTGATTTCTCCTTTGGCCTGTGTTTTTTAGAAGTACTAGTTTCCCAAGTGTGTGGAATTTTCTAGTTATCTTTTTAAAAGATTTCTTGCTACCCTAATTATATATAATGGTTTTCATACATAATATTATTAGTTCATACTTCTTAGAAATTTATTAGTAGAAATTGATTCCTGCACTGAGTGTGGATTCATCAAGAAGGTATTTGCTTTACTTCTTTCTTTCTCCTGTAAATACTACTGTTCCAAAAGAAAGCTCCTCTCCTTATACCCTCCCCTGTTGCTCCAATGTGTAAGGTTCTAGACTAGCAGTTCTTTTTGAGGAACAGTTTAATATCTAGTTTACTCCTGAGGGAATAACCTTTTAGGGTCTTAACTTTGTGTGTTTGGTATGTGTCCTATAGCCTGCAGGTTTGTCCCTTGACCCTTTGGGCTATGAAACTCTGAAACGAGGTTTGCTTGGTGTTCCACTTGTCTTCCTAGGTTTTCTTTTTTTTTTTTCTTAATTTAATTTTATTACATTATGTTAGTCACCATACAGTACATCATTAGTTTTTGATGTAGTGTTCCATGATTCATTGTTTTCGTATAACACCCAGTGCTCCATGCAGTATGTGCCCCCCCTTAATACCCATCACAAGGCTAACTCATCCCACCACCCCCCTCCCCTCTAGAACCCTCACTTTGTTTCTCAGAGTCCATAGTCTCTCATGGTTCATCTCTTCCTCCGATTTCCCACTGTTCATTTTTCCCTTCCTTCTCCTAATGTCCTCCATGCTATTCCTTATGTTCCACAAATAAGTGAAACCATATAATAATTTGACTTTCTCTGCTTGACTTATTTCACTTAGCATAATCTCCTCGAGTCCCATCCATGTTGATGTAAAAGTTGGGTATTCATCCTTTCTGATGGCTGAGTAATATTCCATTGTATATACAGACCACATCTTTATCCATTTATCTGTTGAAGGGCATCTCGGCTCTTTCCACAGTTTGGCTATTGTGGACATAGCTGCTATGAACATTGGGGTGCATATGGCCCTTCTTTTCACTACATCTGTGTCTTTGGGGTAAATACCCAGTAGTGCAATTGCTGGGTCATAGGGTAGCTCTATTTTTAATTTTTTGAGGAACCTCCACAACCTCTCCAACATTTGTTGTTTCTTGCCTTGTCCATTTTGGCCATTCTAACTGGTGTAAGGTGGTATCTCAGTGTGGTTTTGATTCCCTGATGGCTAATGATGATGAACATTTTTTCATGTGTCTGTTAGCCATTTGTATGTCTTCTTCAGAGAAGTGTCTTTTCATATCTTCTGCCCACTTTTTGACTTGATTATTTGTTTTTTGGGTGTTGAGTTTGAGAAGTTCTTTATAGATCTTGGATACCAGCCCTTTATCTGTAGTGTCATTTGCAAATATCTTCTCCCATTTTGTGGGTTGCCTCTTTGTTTTGTTGACTGTTTCCTTTGCTGTGCAGAAGCATTTTATCTTGATGAAGTCCCAAAAGTTCATTTTTGCTTTTGTTTCACTAGCCTTTGGAGATAAATCTTCAAAGAAGTTGCTGTGGCTGATGTCAAAGTGGTTACTGCCTTAGGATTTTGATGGATTCCTGTCTCATATTGAGGTCTTTCATTCATTTTGAGTTTATCTTTGTGTATGGTGTTAGAGAATGGTCGAGTTTCATTCTTCTGCATGTGGCTGTCCAATTTCCCCAGCACCATTTATTGAAGAGACTGTCTTTTTTTCCATTGCATATTTTTTCCTGCTTTGTCAAAGATTATTTGACCATAGAGTTGAGGGTCCATATCAGGGCTCTCTATTCTGTTCCATTGGTCTGTATGTCTGTTTTTGTGCCAGTACCATGCTGTCTTGGTGATCACTGCTTTGTAATATAGCTTGAAATCAGGCAACGTATGCCCCCAGCTTTGTTTTTCAACATTTCCTTGGCGATTTAGGGTCTTTTCAGATGCCATACAAATTTTAGGATTGTTGTTCCAGCACTCTGAAAAATGTCATTGGAATTTTGATCGGGATGGCATTGAAGGTATAGATTGCTCTGGGCAGCATAGACATTTTAACAATGTTTATTCTTCCGATCCATGAGCATGGAATATTTTTCCATCTTTTCGTGTCTTCAATTTCTTTCATGAGTGCTCTGTAGTTCCTTTACCTCTTTGGTTAGGTTTATTCCTAGGTATCTTACGGTTTTTGGTGCTAATGTAAGTGGAATCGTTTCTCTAATTTCTCTTTCTACAGTGGCATTGTTAGTGTATAAGAAAGCAACTGATTTCTGTGCATTGATTTTGTATCCTGCCACATTACTGAATTGCTGTATGAGTTCTAGTAATTTGGGGGTGGAGTCTTTTGGGATTTTCCACATAAAGCATCATGTCATCTGTGAAGAGAGAGCGTTTGACTTCTTCTTTGCCAATTTGAATACCTTTTATTTCTTTTTGTTTGATTGCTGTTGCTAGGACTTCTAGTACTATGTTCAGCAATAGTGGTGAGAGTGGGCATCCTTGTCATGTTCCTGATCTTAAGGGAAAGGCTCTCAGCTTTTCCTCATTGAGGATGATATTTGCTGTGGGTTTTTCATAGATGGATTTTATGAAATTGAGAAATGTTTCCTCTATCCCTATGCTCTGAAGAGTTTTAATCAGGAAAGGATGTTGTATTTTTGTCAAACGCTTTTTCTGCGTCAGTTGAGAGGACCATATGGTTCTTCTCTCTCCTCTTATTAATGTGTTCTATCACATTGATTGATTTGCGAATGTTGAACCACCCTTGCATCCCGGGGATAAATCCCACTTGGTCGTGGTAGATGATCCTTTTAATGTATTGTTGGATCCTATTAGCTAGGATTTTGTTGAGGATTTTGGAATCCATATTCATCAGGGATATCAGTCTGAAATTCTCCTTTTTGATGGGGTCTTTGCCTGGTTTGGGGATTAAGGTAATGCTGGCCTCATAGAATGAGTCTGGAAGCTTTCCTTCTGTTTCTATTTTTTGAAACAGCTTCAGGAGAATAGGTATTATTTCTTCTTTGAATGTTTGGTAGAATTCCCCAGGGAATCCGTCAGGCCCTGGTCTCTCGTTTTTTTTGGGAGGTTTTTGATCACTGCTTCAATCTTGTTACTGGTTATTGGCCTATTCAGGTTGTCAATTTCTTCCTGTTTCAGTCTTGGGAGTTTATAGGTTTCCAGGAAGGCATCCATTTCTTCCAGGTTGCTCAATTTGTTGGCATATAGTTGTTGATAATAATTTCTAATAATTGTTTCTATTTCCTTGATGTTAGTTGTGATCTCTCCCCTTTCATTCACAATGTTGTTAATTTGGGTCCTTTCTCTTTTCTTTTGGATAAGTCTGGCCAGTGGTTTATCAGTCTTATTAATTCTTTCAAAGAACCAGCTTCTAGTTTTGTTGATCTGATTACTGTGTTTCTGGTTCCTAATTCATTGATCTGTGCTGTAATCTTAATTATTTCTCTTCTAATGCATGGCTTAGGCATCGTTTGTTGCTTTTTCTCTAGTTCTTTAAGGTGTAGTTAGTCGGTGAATTCCGGATTTTTCTATTTTTTTGAGTGAGGCTTGGATGGCTATGTATTTCCCCCTTAGGACTGCCTTTGCAGTATCCCATAGGTTATGGACCGATGTGTTTTCGTTCTCATTGATTTCCATGAATTGTTTAAGTTCTTCTTTGATTTCCTGGTTGACCCAAACATTCTTGAGCAGAGTGGTCTTTAGCTTCCAAGTGTTTGAATTTCTGCCAAATTTTTTCTTGTGATTGAGTTCCAGTTTCAGAGCATTGTGGTCTGAGAATATGCAGGGAATAATCTCAGTCTTTTGGTATCGGTTGAGACCTGATTTGTGACCCAGTATGTGGTCTGTTCTGGAGAAAGTTCCGTGTGCGCTCGAGAAGAATGAGTATTCTGTTGTTTTAGGGTGGAATGTTCTGTATATATCTATGAGGTCCATCTGGTCCAGTGTGTCATTCAAAGCTCTTGTTTCTTTGTTGATTTTCTGCTTAGATGATCTGTCCATTCCTGAGAGTGGAGTATTGAGGTCTCCTACAATTAACGTATTGTTATCAATATGATTCTTTATTTTGGTTAACAGTTGGCTTATGTAGATGGCTGCTCCCATGTTGGGGGCATAGATATTTACTACAGTCTTTAGTTTAAAATCTTATTTGTCTGATATAAGAATTGCTATCCCAGCTTTCTTTTGAGGTCCGTTGGCATGGAAGATGGATCTCCATCCCTTCACTTTCAGTCTGGATGTATCTTTAGGTTCAAAATGAGTCTGTTGTAGACAGCATATGGATGGGTACTTTTTATCCAGTCTACAAGCCTGTGCCGTTTACGGGAGCATTTAGGTCATTTAGGTTGAGAGTGATTATTGAAAGATATGAATTAATTGTCATCATGTTGCCTGTGAAGACGTTGTTTTTATAGATTGTCCCTGTAAATTTCTGTTGTATATCACTCTTGGGGTCTTTCTCCTTTTATAGAACCCCCCTTAATATTTCTTGCAAGGCCAGCTTAGTGGTCACATATTCTTTCAGTTTCTGCCGGTCTTGGAAGCTCTGCATCTCTCCATCCATTCTAAATGACAGCCTTGCCGGAAAAAGTATTCTTGGCTGCATGTTCTTCTCATCTAGTACCCTGAATATGTCTTGCAGCCCTTTCTGGCTTGCCAGGTCTCTGTGGATAGGTCTGACGTTATTCTGATGTTCCTCCCTCTGTACGTAAGGGATCTCTTCCCCCTAACTGCCCTTAAGATGGGTTCTAAGATTTGCAAGTTTTACTATTACATTCTGGGGTGTGGGCCTGTTTTCCTTGATCTTGGGAGGGGTCCTCTCTGCCTCTAGGACACGAATGTTTGTTTCATTCCCTGGATTAGGGAAGTTCTCAGATACGATTTGCTCAAATATATCTTCTGGTCCTCGCTTTCTCCATCCCTTCAGGGATTCCAATTATTCTGACATTGGAACGCTTCATGGTGTCACTTATTTCTCTGATTCTATTTTCATGGATTCTGAGTTGTTTTTCCCTGGCCTCCTCTTTTCCCTTCTTGTCTATTAATTGTTCTTCTAAATCACTAATTTGTTCTTCTGTCTCGCTTACCCTAGCTGTTAGATGATCTAGATTAGATTGGATCTCATTGATAGCATTTTTAAGTTCTGCCAATTCAGTTTTCATTTCTTGCCCTTAGAGACTCTATGTTGCCATTAATCGATTTCTCCATCCTAGCTTTCGTCTTCACAATTGCTAGCCTGAATTCCATCTCCAACATCTTGGTTATATCTGAATCTATTTGTAAATCTGTGGCATAAGTCATAGTCTCTGAGTCTTTCCTGTTTTGGGGGTTCCTCCTCCTAGTCATTCTGTTGAGGGGTGGTTGAGGGAATGTATAGAGTCCAAATTTTATTGACCACAACCCAAGCAAGATGCACCTGTTTTCTAGGGAATTTAGGATTGCTGGTCTCTTGTTTTCCCAGCCTGTCTTCTTGGGGAGGGGCCTGCCGCGCTGTTACTCAGGCAACCCTGTTTGGGCAGAGTTGCCCTGCTCCCTGTGGCTGGGGATAGGCTCAGTGGAAACCGGTTTTTTGGGGCTTTTGTTCTCTGGCAGCTATCCGAGTCTCTTCCGAGAGTCAGAGCACGAGAGACCGTTTCCAACCGTCTGCCTCAGAGCGGAGAGATCGCAGACTGTTCTTCAGTGAACTCTCCAGGCCAGCTATCTCCGTTTCTGTCTGTGCTGGTATACTGCAGTGTCCTGGGTTGTTGAATACAGGTAGTAGGAATATGGGTATTCATGTATAGTTTTTAAATTTTCATAATAAAAAGTTGGGGGAGATAAAATCATTAGATGACTTAACGATTCCTTTTAGCTATGAGGTTCTGAACATTTGTTGAACCCTAAGCAGTTTGAAAGCAGTGTTTTATTTTTATAAATGTTTAAGCATTGAACAAATATTAAAGAACTTCTGTGTGGTGAGGCACTGGAAATGCAGTGCTGAATCACGATTTCTCTAGCATAGTATCAGAGTCCTATAAAACATTTTCTTAAGTACTTAACAGTTTTAGAGAGGGAGTAGGAGTATGGTTTAGGCATTTTTCTTTTAGTTTAATCATACCCATTCTATTTTGACTCTCTTTGATTAAACTTAGGGTGCAGCTAGGCACATGGGCATGTGTATCTGTGTGTTTCAACTGTATTTATTATTTTAAATACCAGAACCATTTCTTGAGGTAAAAATTTTACACAGGTACATAGTGTATAAAATATAGAGCTGCTCTCACTGAAATGGGGACTGGAGGGTCAGGGTCATTAAGATACGTTCCAAAAATAATTTCTTTTACCTTTCTGTTAAAAAATTAAGTGAATTTGGAAACAGTGAATTTTACATGGGAAAGAAGATATCATGAGAGTATTTTATCTTTAGAGATGTTAGGCATCTACTTTTACGTTATTATGACTGCTGGTGCTAATTGCTGTTTGTACCTCACTGTTCTTCAAGGACATAGCATTTGTTGAGCATGTGTCATGGCACTGTTCTGTTTTATGTATTTTCTCACTGAATCCTCAAAAACATTCTTGAAGTACGTTTATAAGTGAATAAACAAACTTAAGGAGGCTGAATAACTTATTTAAGATTACTAGCTGTTAAGGGCGCCTGGGTGGCTCAGTTGGTTAAGCGACTGCCTTTGGCTCAGGTCATGATCCTGGAGTCCCTGGATCGAGTCCCGCATCGGGCTCCCTGCTCGGCAGGGAGTCTGCTTCTCCCTCTGACCCTCCCGACCCTCCCCCTCTCATGTGCTCTCTCTCTCAGTCTCTCTCTCTCAAATAAATAAATAAAAATCTTTAAAAAAAAAAAAAGATTACTAGCTGTTAAATGTTGGAGTCAGGACTCAAAATGCAGAACTCTTTCACTTGAAAGTACTACTGTGTATTGCCTCTTCAGCCACAGGTCTTCTTGCATACTACATTTAACAGTATATACTATATATAGGAGTTAATCAGTTACTGCTACCTTGGTGACTAACTTGGGAGCTGAGAAAGACAGAAAAACAATAAGCTAATTGATATTAGGTATTTATACAGATTTCAGTAGTAGGAAGTAATTTTAATATGACTTTTAATTTTTTATTCTAGGAGGATCTGACACCTAAGGATATTGAAGAAATTATTGATGAGCTCAAAGCTGGCAAAATTCCAAAACCTGGGCCAAGGTATGCTTTTATTTCTATACAATAAATTTTAATGGCTTAACCTAATGTAAACTTAATTTAAAAAATTTTATCCCTAGGGGTGTGTGGGTGGCTCAGTCAGTTAAGTGTCTGCCTTCAGCTCAGGTCATGATCCCAGGGTCCTGGGATTGAGTCCCCCATCGGACTCCCTGCTCAGTGGGGAGCCTGCTTCTCCCTCTCCCTGCAGCTCCCCTTGCTTGTGCTCTCTCTCTTTCTGTCAAATAAAATCTTTTTTAAAAATTAAAAAAAAAAATTAAAATTTTATCCCTTAAGGGGCACCTGGGTGGCTCAGTAAATTAAGCATTGATTTCAGCTCAGGTCATGATCTCAGGGTTGTGAGATCGAGCCCTCCATTCCAGTGTGGAGTTAAGATTCTCTCTCACCCTTTCCCTCAACCCCTAGTCACCCCCCTCTCCCTCTCTCAAAAAAAAAAAAAAAAAAAAAAAAAAAAAAATTATCCCCTAAGTTGTTGGAGCTTTGGAGTTGTCAGGAGTTGTCAGGATCTTTGGATAGTATTGAAAGCAACCTGTCATCTAAAGCAACTATTTTTTTCCCTCTAAAATCCTCTCAGATAATCATCTGGTATCTACTTGAATATTTATAGAGAAGGGGAATTTACTACAAATAAAAATCTGTTCTGTTTAAAGGTCATACTCTTTGTCAGAAGATTGACCCAAAGTTTGTCTCCCTCTAATTTCCACCTACATGTCCAGTTCTGCCCTTTGAACTGACATAACTTTTATACCTCTTCTAAATGATAGCTCTTCCTTTACTTAAAATAGGTGTCTTCTCTTCCCCAAATCTTTTTCTCAGAATTAATGTCTACCGTTGTTCCATTTTTTTCTTTATTATGACATAGTTTTGGTTTCCCTCTTCTGTAGCTTTTCTGGCTGACTTTTTTGATACTTCCACTAATCACAGTATTTGAGATACGTACTGAGCGGTGCAGAGCATTGTGGGACTATCTTCTTTGTTCTAGACATTATGCTTATAATAATGCAGCCTAATTACATCAACTCTCACTTCAGGTACATTTCACCAATAATTGCACTTATAGTCAGTTAGAATGCTTAGATCTTTTTTAACTTCCAACACTTCATCCAGGTTGCTCCCATCCTGCAGTTGTGTTATACTAATTACTTTTCTTTCAGTTATGAACCTGAACTTTTGCTGCTAAACAAACCCCTATTCCATTTCTAAGTGCTTATATTGCTCAGAATTTTTTTTGTAATACTAGCAAATGTTTGTAGTTTTATGTAGTTGTAAGCCCTTTATGTTTTTTTCTGTTTATGCCGTATAATTTTCCTTCTCTCAATACATGTGTAGGGTTTAATGGCCATATAGTATTTCAGTGTATTAAAAGAACTATAATGTGCCCTTTATTCCTGTTTTAAATGTTTTCCTGCTCTTGGTAATAAATAGCAGTTCTGTGTACTCTCTCAAGAGGTAGATAGGGGCCCAGATAACATAATTTGATTTGAATGCTAAATATAATAAAAGCTGTTGTAGGAGTGTTTTCAAAAAGCAGGAAATGATGTGTAATCTTGTTAAAATTATTGTGCTAGTTACTGTGTGGAGAATAGTTTAAAATTTAGTGCATGTTGTGGGGCAGAGGAATTATGAGTGATTTCTAGCTTTTTGGTCTGAGCACCTCAATGGTTCCTTTAACTAAAAAAGGAAATTTGGGGTACAGCAAGTTTGGAGAAGAAAAGTCACTTTGGGACAGGTTAAAGTTGCGATGCCTCCTAGACATCCATGGTAGAATGCTGAAAGGTATATTTGAACCTGGAATTTAGGAAATAGATTAGGACTGGAAATACGAATTGGGGATTCATCAATTATTATAGATGGTATTTAAAGCCGTAAGGCTGGATGAGATTACTGGGGGTGAAATTAGTTTGTTGGTGTTCTTAACATAGGATACTATAACATCATTGTATTTTAACATTAATAAAACAGTTAACTAAGTACCACAGTTAAGCATTTTTAAATAGGTATGTTGCTTGTCAGTAATTGTAAATAGTTCTTCACTGGGATTTTTTTGAGTGTTCTAGATTTGAGCGAAAAAACTTTAGAATTATTGGTTTCTGAACCTATTTTTATTTCCTTTGTAGCCCCTCTTATTTAAAAAATAGAGATAGGGGCACCTGGGTGGCTCAGTCAGTTGAGGGGCATCCTACACTTGGTTTCAGCGCAGGTCATGATCTCAGGGTCCTGGGATGGAGCCCCAAGTCAGGCTCTGTGCTCAGTGGGGAGACTGCTTGAGGATTCTCTCTCTCCCTCTGCTCCTCCCCCCACCATGCTATCCCTCTAAAATAAATAAATCTTTAAAAAAATAAAAAGGTAAATCTACTTACTTTTCAGTAATTGCAGAGCATCTACAAGTGGTGTCTGTAGAGACTGTATTTGGACATGGTAGTTCTAGAATGTCTTCCCAGCATCAGAAGACAAAAACTTTTCCTCTCCTTCAAGTTTTTTGGATATATAGTGTAATGAAAGAGACTGCAATGATAGTAGTAACCAAAATATAATTATAGTTATACTCCAAAATATTATTATAGCTATACTTTAAATTAACCAAAGCTGGCTAATTCTTTTTTTATTACTATTTATATAATAAAGCAATTTGCTCACATATGTAAAGGAGGTGCTCATTGTGAGTCCTTGAATAACCGGAGAAATTAAACTGGTTCAGCAGTACCTGATTTCTGAGTATCATTACCAGGTCTACCCTGGCCAAAATCAGGAAAAGATTCATGTCTCTGTGTGGTTCAGAACTGTTTTTTTATGTTTTTGGTAAATGATGGGTAGAAAGGAAGTATTAAACTGATGGTAAGGCAGTGCTTTATTTTGACATTAAATATTTATGCTGAGATTGTTATTTTCATTTTCTTTTAAGTACCAAAAATAACTTCTTAACCTGCTTTGAAATTACTTAACCTGAAATTACTTAACCTGCTTTGAAATTACTAATTAAAAGGTAGAAGTTTTTTTTAGTATGGTTAACTAAAACTAATTTTAAGTCCAATTTGAATTCTTCATATTTAGTTTTATAAAGATACCTTTTTGCAGAATTCTATGGGATACAGATAATATGATGTGTAAAGAAAATATAGGTGGTTGCTTATGGATAACTCTAGACTGTAAAGTCACTTTTGTTTTTTTATAGTAAAGGTAGAGGGCAGTGGTGGGTATATCTTAGCAATATTAAAAAGATAAGCACTAATCTTTCATAAAGTAGCTTTTCTTTAAAAGTACTTCTAAGCCTGATGTACAGAAAGGCCAAGTTTTCTAGAATGCAAATGAGTTAAAATGATGAATGTACAAGTAGTGTTGGAATGGCTAAAAAACCAGATTTACCTTTTGAGTTGTAATAAGAACAAGGTAATTAATAGATGGCATTTTAAGCATAACACTTGAGGCGAATCATTTTTTGTTTTTTATGAAGTGAAAACCCTAGTGTAAATTGTGAATGGAAGGGCTAGATCACTGCCTCTGGTGTCTGATGCATATTTACAGATAAAATGAGGGGAAAGTTATAAGATTTATAGATGAAACACAATCTGTGGACTTTACAGCCTTTATAGCATTTTAATGTGCATTTTGTGAAGGGTGAGGGAAGGAGAAAGTTTGCAGGCAGACATAAAAGGCCATTGAAACTCCCCCCCCCCCCCCCCACCCCCCGAAGTGTAGATCATGGGACTGTAATTGCATGGAACGAACTTTAGGAAAATAGACCAGATTACTCTTGAAATTACTTCCTTATACAAAAGTCCACAATTCCTTGAAGAGTTCAGGCAGTGTGCGTGATTAATTCTCCCATTTATTGTTCTCAAAACCTCAGTTTTTATAATCTTCCTAAGTGAATCCTTTGTGTTGGTAAAGAAGGTAGTTGAGCTTAAACCATAGAGGGAACCTACTAAAGGGGAAGAAAGGTCCTCCAAAATAATTTCATTATTTCATTAGCAGTCAAAAAGCAAGTATACCTGTGTTATTAGTTAACATAAAAAAATTACAAAGCCAAATACTGTTTTTTATTAAGTTTAGATACCATTTTGCCACTTACCCTACATTATGTAATTTTAGATTCAGACAGATAGTTCACAGTAACTGTTTTTTGATCTGGTTTTCGTAGTGAACCTATAATGCAAATATATTAATTAATTTCTGACTTTGTAGGCACTCTTCATTACAATACACTACTTAGTTACTTGCATTGTGTAACGTAATAGCTTGAAAGATCTTAAAATGATTATGTGGTATCCCTGTCCTGTCCCCTGAACAAAAAATGATTTCCTGGGGCTCTAAAAAGAATCTTGTAAGATTGATGACAGAATGTGAAGGGCAAAGCAAGAAGGAGTAAAAAGATGTAAATTGAACAATTCTTCAGCTGAAATCTGTGGCAGGAACAGGTAAATTAACAAAGCCAGGAAATAGGAAGGGCAAAATAGGAGTGGGTGTGAGCCTGGGCTCTAGCAACAGAGGTCAGACAGGGGCAGAGGTGAGTGATTACCTGGGAAAGTATGTGTGGGGGTGAACAAAAGACAGGTTCTTCTACCTCTCTGCTTACCCCTCTTCATAGATTCCTACCTAAGGACCTGTTCCTGTTTTCTTTGTGGCTGTGGGTAGCTACTCTGGTCTGGAACCTGTTTTTGAAAAATTAATACTACTAATATTGCTTTTAAAAATATGAATACCAATATACTTTGTTTTCAGTGCCTCTAAGGAACACCCCTCCTAAGTCTTCAAATTCCCATTTCCTTTAATTACTGTTTATTTCCAAATATAATGTATAAGTCTGTATTTTCTTCTGTTCACTGTGATTGTGGATCTCAGTCTAAATAAAATTCAAATATAAAAAGAATAAATGTAATGCTCTAGTTTATTAAAACATGATTTTTAAAAAAGATTTATTTTATTTTTTAATTTTAATTTTTTTTTTAAGATTTTATTTATTTATTTGACAGAGAGAGAGAGAGCACAAGCAGGGGGAGCGGCAGGCAGAGGGAGAGGGGGAAGCAGGCTCTCTGCTAAGCAAGGAGCCCGATGCGGGGCTTGATTCCAGGACACTGGGATCGTGACCTGAGCCGAAGGCAGCCGCTTAACCCACTGAGCCACCCAGGTGCCCCTATTTATTTATTTTAGAGAGAGGGAGAGAATCTCAAGCGGACTTCACGCTGAGCCCAATGCAGGGCTCCATCCCACAACCCTGAGATCATGACCTGAGCCGAAATCACGAGTCAGATGCTTAACCGACTGACCCACCCAGGCGCCCCTAAAGCATGATTTTTAAAAATGTTCCTGGGCCTGTGTTATTTTCTTATAGTTCTTAGCTCTGATCCTTGGACAGATGGTGAATCCCCTAAGCCTTCGTTTCTGTATCTGTAAAATAAGGCCAGTATTACTTGACTCATGGCATTGTTGTAAAGAGTAAATGAGCTAATAATGTATGTACACTGCTCACTAAATGGAACTAGTAGTGTTACTTTTATATTTTTCATATTTATGGTGAGTTTTGGTATGTCCGTTTTCATATTTAACTTTTGAAAATCTTGCAGCAGTTGAAATATTTGAATTAAATAATCCATGCAATCTTGGATGAAAAATAGTTACTTAACTGGGCTGTTGTGAAGTAACAACTATTTTTTTAAGTACAGATTTATAAATGGTAATCATTAATAGTTTAATGTTACTTGCTCTTTTCAGGAGTGGACGCTTCTCTTGTGAGCCAGCTGGAGGTCTTACGTCTTTGACTGAACCACCCAAAGGACCTGGCTTTGGTGTCCAAGCAGGACTTTAATTTACATTCAACTGTGAATATTGTCACTGGAGAAATAAAAATGAATCTCCTATATACATAAACTTTTTATATTATTTGTTCATTTCATGGTGTATACCTAGCAACTTGCTATATAAATGTCATGTTGAAACTTCGGAGTACCATTTTAGTCTTTTGCTATCTCTGGCTAACTATGAAGACATTAGTTCATAATGTAGTTAACAGTCACTCCAGTGTCATCCATTTTCAACTGCCAGGTCACTTTTATCCATAATATTAGATTATTGTGAAGTAAAAACTGTCAAATTTCACATATATTTTGCTTTTCCATCTTTAAAGCCAAGTCTTAACATGATCTTTCTATAGACCTTGTTTATGTTAGTCTTCCCTTTAAACATTTTTAGATTTACAGCACATAATTGTTAACTACATTTCCAACTGGTAAGTGACACCTCAAGCAGAGGTGTAAGGAGGATACAGTAGTCTCTAGAAGTATTGTTTATCATTTTTATAAAAGGAAGGCACTTGGTTATTGTATACTGCAAGTATATAGAAACTGGGCAAAGAGACTGGAAGTACAATCTGAGTTGGAAAGAACAGTCGATATGCAAAATACATTCTTCAGTTGAATGCATATGTCAACTTCAAACAAAGGGTAAACCTGTGTATTATATACATTCAAGAAACTAGCTATGGTGCATTAGTTTTGCAAGTTGAAAAAAAATTAATAGCTTTAATGCAGGGATAAATCTAAATCAATCGTTTCAGGATTTCTCAAAGTCATTGTTTGGCCTTGTTCTTCTGGCAGACTAACCAGTCACTAGTAGTAATTATGATGCTTAAAAACATGATTATTTTTAAGAATATCTTTAAAATTCAGTTTTTGTTTTTTACCTGAGAAGGTAAACAATAACAATAATTTCTTAAGTGGCATAGAAAGGTAACACAATGAAAATGCCTCTCTTCTATCCTAGGGCCCTCCTGACCTATTGACTTTTATAAAAATGCCTTACTTTGACATAATTTTTTTTTTTATTAGAAGAAAAATTAGAAGTGGGGAAACTTCAAATACTGGGTGAAAAAACAAAGACATGTATTAGGGATATGCACCGATTATCAATTTTTATGTACTATTTTAGAAATAGAAAATTAATTTTAGATTATTATAACTATAGGCATACTGTTATACCATTATCAAAACATATTCTGGGGCGCCTGGGTGGCTCAGTCGTTAAGCATCTGCCTTCGGCTCAGGTCATGATCCCAGGGTTCTGGGATCGAGTCCCGCATTGGGCTCCCTGCTCTGCAGGAAGCCTGCTTCTCTCTCTCCCACTCCCCCTGCTAGTGTTCCCTCTCTCGCGGTCTCTCTCTCTCTGTCAAATAAATAAATAAAATCTTTAAAAAAAAAAAAATTCTGTAGGTCTTAGATCATCACTTACATTGTATTGCAGTAGTATATATTAGGATTTTGAGTCTTGCTTAGTTTTTTTGCCTATTTTTCTTAAAAAACCCGATCAGTGTTAACATAATACTGGTTTTAATGAGTTTTCTGATTAGCTTTTAAAAACACCTGGCAGGTAAAATTTTATTACAGTAATCCAGTATGGTTTTAAAATGTATATGAACACACTGATTAAAATTTCCTTACCCGTTTTCAGAGATGACAGCTAAACCTGGCCTATTTCTCAAACCTGTAGGGAGAGGTAGGCATCATTTGTGTGTTTACCACCACTTGCTCCCTCATTTCCTCTTCTCAATTCCTAACTCTGTGCTGTTTTTTAAAAAGGGGGTATTTGAGGAGGAAATCTTACTGCTGTTTAATGACAAAAATAAACAATTTATCATTCTCTCCACTGACAATCTAATACCGGTTTTTTGGTAGCAACTGCTAAAAGTTGCTAGAGGAAACTACTGATTGCTCACAGTTACTTGCTGTAATTGGATGGGGCCACTGCTCCAGAAAATCCAACAACACATAATAACAGTTATAAGCGTATTTGCTGCAGAGGCATTATATATGTATAGACTAAGTCATATAACAAGCTATGATCTGAGATTGCATTTTTCATTTATTACATTCATCTTTCTGAAATATGGCAGGATTTTTTGAATGATCTGATTTAGCTGGACTTAATGTAGCAGAACTTAATTATAAAGGTGTGAAGAACTAAATAAGCTGGTAAGAGGGTAAAATTTGCAGAATGGCTTCTAATTCAGATATCAAATACAGCTGACTCAAACAATGACCCGCGTTGGGGGGGCGGGGTAGTAGGGGCACCAACCCACCTCTTTCCGAATTGAAAATCCTCCTGTAACTTTTAACTCCCTTCAAAATTTAACTACTAACAGTCTACTGTTAACTGGTAACAGAAACAGTTGATTAACACATTTTCTATGTTACATGTATCATATACTGAATTCTCACAGTAAAGTTACAGAAAAGAAAATGTACATCTACCTTACTTCACTTATCAAAAAAAATTTCATATATGAGCAGACCCATGCAGTTCAAACCCATGTTCAAGAGTCAACTGTATACATGTTTTAAGTGTCTGCTTAACTTTGGCTAAGACTGAGGTTCAATGCTTGGGGTCCTTGACCTTAATTAATTAGTACTATTATGAAAACTTATTTTACCCACTTGCTGAAGATTTGAGCCAACAAAAGACAGGGCTATGCAATTAAAAGTCTTAGCTTACTAACCAACTAGCTTGTGGATATAAACTTGTTCTCTTCAGACTTCTTTTGAGACATCTATCTGTAATAGCTATAATAATAATTTCTTGATTTATATTTCTAGTTTCACATTGAAAAGGAAAATTAGCTCCTCTTGCCTTCCTAAGGTTATTATTATTATTTATTCCTTTTGAATAATAAATTGTGGCTGATTTATAATTTGCCCATATAATCTTAATATGGACATTAAGAAATTTTTTTTGCAGCTGTCCCATTGAGTGTAGTCAATACAGTGCCCTGGAACACAGTTGTCTTAGGAATCTTTCATATATTAAGTTATTATTTTTTTTTTTTTTAAGATTTTATTTATTTGACAGACACACACAAGCAGGGGGAGTGGGAGAGGGAGAAGCAGGCTTCCCGTCTAAGCAGGGAGCCCATGCCAGGCTCGATCCCAGGACCCTGGGACCGTGACTTGAGTTGAAGGCAGAAGCTTAACAACTGAGCCACCCAGGCGCCCCATATATTCAGTAATTTTAAATAATACGGTTGTACATATAGTTGTTGCCATAAATTATGGCTAATTTACTTCAGCAAATTCACGCTTACCTTTCAATTTTGAAGTGAGGCAGTGCTATAGAAATAGCAATTGCCATTGCCATCAATACTAATGACCATGATTTAAATGAGAACTCAATGACTTGAAGAGATGTGAGTTGGTTAAATTTTTAGTGGGTTTCTTTGTATTTCATGCCATAAATATCCATATTAAATGTAACAGTAGGGGCACCTGGGTGGCTCAGTGGGTTAAGCATCTGCCTTCAGGTCAGGTCCTCCATGGGGCTCCCTCTCCCACTGCCCCTCCCCCCACCCGTAAGCTCTCGCTCTTGCTCAGATAAATCTTAAAAAAAAATATGTAACAATATTCCACCTCTAGCCTAAGGTGCTCTCTTATTCTTCATATTGAACCTAATGTTTTATAGGTGGGAGAAATCAGGAAACTAGGAAGGGAAAAAGTGATCATTATTAATGCAAGTTTATGCTTTACATAATTTGTTGAGATTTAACTTTGTGTCAAGTCTAAAGTGTCACATCATCTGTAGTGACATAAAGAAATCTGTAACTCCATTAAGTCATAAATAGGTGCTGTAGTTTAGAGACCATTATTGAGGGAGGTGGTTTCCGTCCAATTATGTAACCCCTCTCGTGGTTAAATAAAGGCATGTACAAACTGTGGCAGATTAACCTCGATGTAAATAAAAGTAAGTCAGAATAAAATGGTTTCCATCTGATTATGTAACTCCTTTGGTGGTTAAGTAAAGGAATGTACAAACTGTCGCAGACTAACCTCGATGTAAATAAAAAGCGTCCAGAAATAAGAGTACCCGCTGCTGGTAGTCCCAGACCGTAAATTTTCCTCACGCACTCTTCTCCAGTACTTGAGCAGTTCCCTCTGAAATATTATCTCGGATGTGGAGAGAATTGTTTCTCTAAAAAGGTCACTCGAAGGTGTGAATGGAAGAGAGCGTACTGTGGGGTTCACGATGTCCCCGCTACAGGTGCACGTTAATGTACTTTCGAACTGGCACTGGGGCCCCACCTAGCGCAGGTGAGGGCGGGCGCGTCGGTGCGCCGCCGAAGTCCCGGCACGCGTCAGGGTCCCCTGGGCTCCAGTGCAGGTGCTGTCCCGCTGGTGCGCAAGCGCACTGCCGCGCGGACATGGGGGCCCCGACGCGTCCAGCCGTTCGCAGCTGAGAATTTAGGGGGCAGATACCCTGCTTCTGCCTTTAGACATATTTTTCCGGGTTCGACCTCACAAACTCGCCCACCCGCCCTGCAAAAATAACATGTGAATACCCTATGTTCAGCCTCTTCGCCGCCGCCGCCATTTCCAGAAGTTTCCAGTCACATCCACTGCCATGGTCGCGACAAAAAGAGACTTCAGAGCCCTCCGGCCCCGCAGCGTCAGCGGAGTCTGCGCTGCTTTCTTGCGCATCCCTAGGTTCCCCCTCTGTTTTCGGGCCGGTGACGGCGGACGGAGACGGCGACACTGGGAAGGGTGCGGTGAGGTCCGAGCAACTAGACAGGAGTTCCGGCCTGCACCCCCGCCGCCTCTCACTTGGTACCTTCCGACTCCTCCGCCCCACGGCTCGGGAAGCTTCTCCATAGAGTTGAAAGAGCGGCGGGGTAGCGGGGAGGGGCCGGCGGAAGGGGCGGGCAGGCGCTGGGGGCGGGGCGGTCACGCCGCCCGTCCCGTGCCCGCGGAGTCACGTGCCTGTGTCGCAGCCAATCGCCGGGCGGCGCTGTCCTGGGAGCGAGGAGGCTGTGGTGAGAGACGGACGGAGACCGGAGATGTTTTCAAGCCCGGCCTCCGCGGCGTTCGTGGCGGTTGCAGCGGCGACGAAGACAACGACAGCGACGGCATCACTGAGGCACTCGTTCAGGGGGTAAACCCTCCTGCGCCGATCGTGCCTCGGGTCCGTGAGGGTGAGGGGGGCGTGGCGACAGGCGAGGAGGAAGGAGGGGCGCGGTTTCGAGCCCCGTCCCCGGCGCTTGGGAGGAGACCCCTCAGTTCTGCGCTGCTCCCGTCCCCCCTCCCCAGAGCAAGGTAGGGGACGCGCCCTGCCCACCCTGTCTCGTGCCGGCCGGCCTGGCCAGGCGCGGCCCGCGGCGCCGCAGGCCTGACAGTGACAGGCCGTTAGTGGCCCCGGCGCGGGTCCGCCCGCCCGCCGCCGCCCCTCCAGGAGTCCCGAGGAGCCGCGGCGCGGCCAGGAGCTGCCAGCAGGGCGGGGGCGGTGCGGGGGGACTTGGCAGGGCACCCCCCGCCGCCGTTCCCGGGGCTGGGCTGCCGCCGCCTCCCGGAACATGGCGGGGTCGGGAGGAGCGTGTGCGTGCGAGTGTGCGCGGCCCGAGAGGGCGCCGCCGGCGTGCCGCGGCCGGACCCGGCGGGGCGGGGCGGGGAGGGGGTGGGGGCGCGCCCAGCCCGCCGCGCGCGCCCGCCCGCCCGGAGCCAGGGTGCGGGCGCGGCCGCAGGACACCGCTGCGGCCACTCCCGGAGGGAGCATCGGAGGTATCGGGGTCCAGGGGAGAGGAAGATGAAAGGGAGAAGGGAAATTGCCGCTTTAATAGTCTCAGGGGAAAGGAGAGCGGCACGCTGCAGCTCTGTCTTAAATGCCAGTGTAATCTGTCTTTGCCGCATTGGGCAGTTGGTTCTTTTCATGGTTCTGCAAATGCTCATTCTAATGGTGTTCGTAGACCCTTGGAGCACGTCAGGTTCTTAGATCTCATTTTGAGGGGTAATATGATGTGACGCACTTCGAGGATCCCAAAGCGTTGAATAAACGGTTGTACAAAGAGGTTACCGAAGCCCAGCTGACAGCTGTTTTAATAATAACAGTAAGAAACAGTTTGGGATGGGAAGTTAACACTGTTGCACCAGTTGAAACCGTAGGAGACATTTTAAGCAGTGTAGTCGTTGACATTGTAATTTCCACTGGACACCGGCGGCTAAACTGCGAACGCGGGTGAAATGGGTTGCAGATTCAGTGATGTGTAAAGCCTTGGAATTATCTGTAATCCTGAAGTTGAACCTGTGTTCTTAGTCGTACTCCTTTTTTATTTTAAAAAGGTTTACGTAAATTATGAAGGAAGGCGAAACGGTAAAATAGCTATTTTAAAATAAATTGACTGCTTATTAAAAACATATGCTCAAGTAGGCTGCTAAAAATCTCGGGCACTGATCTGTTTCAGTTTCTTCAGTCATTATACAAAGGCTTTCCTGGAGATTAGCTCAGAACTGGCAGAACATATGCTCTATTGGTGCCAAGTGGCTTAAAAACAAAATGAGATAGTGTTGACTATATAAGATCAAGTCATTATATTAACTAATCTTGTTGGGAAAAGTCTTTAATTTGGGCTAAACGCAAAAAAATATTTAAAGACTCAAAATGTTTCCCCAGATTATAGGCAAGAGGAGAAAGGTTTTACTACTTAAAGATCTTTTATAAAGTTGACACCAAGTACTAACTAAATTTCTTTTAAAGGAAGATCTGCAGTCGGTTTGACTAAAATCAAGCTTAACTACTCAGGATATGTGTTATATTTTAGGGGCAGGCAAGGTGTTAAAATGAGCTAAAATCTAAGTGTTAAGTGGTATTCATGGAAGGAAAAAAGGAAAAAAAGAAAAACAGGATGCCTTTAATGTTCTTCATCTCGTAGTTGTTGTTAGTATGGTTTTATGAGCAAGCAGAGCTGGGAAAGTGAAAATCTAGGGTTGAGTATTCCATGAGGAATATTTGAGGAAGAATAGAACTAAAATATTCCGATGAGGAAAGAATTTAGTAGGTGAAAATATGTTGTTCAGTCTCTGGTTTTAGTTCTTGAATATCAGGAAGAAAAGAAAAAAAAAAAAAGCCTGAATTTTGTTTGGAGACAAGTGCCTCCTCAGTGGAATGAATTTAAAATGAAGATGTTTTTATCAAGGTGTTTATATATTCCTTTTTGTTCCTATAGAAGTTGTTGGAAAATGTGATAGTCTTCTGAGGTAGATTGTAGAAAATGGGAGTCAGTGGGATATTTGAAAAACACTTTGTTGGAAAAGAGGTCTTTATTCTAAGGAGTAAGAAGAATAATAGTAAAAATATTCAATTTGTTGGCGTTAGTTGACTGGTAGTTAAATTTTCTTCATTCTCATGTTTTAAGAGCATTATTACACTCTGAAAAGAGAATGATCTATGAGATTATTTCCATCATAGTAAGAGGTTTAGGCTGTTTTCTGTATATAAACTTAATGATACTGAATCAGTATCTATCAGAAAGGCATGAAAAAATTGTCTGATAATTGGAATAGGTTGCTTAAGAGTTGTTCACATTATTTTGTGACTTGGAACTTGTTGCTAAAATTAACGTTGAAATGTATTTCTAAAATGCCTGTGTTGTGTAAAGGGTACAGTCATGGTGATTTGTCCTTAGAACTGGAAGGGAACTCAAATTTCCTAGTCTGTTTTCCTCAAGAGAAATTAAAGTCCTGGTAAGGTGAAATGACTTACCCAAGTCAGGACAGCCTATTTAAAAAGTTTGTGGTTGGGCCTAGAGGTTCCTTTCTGTGAAAATGCTAATACCTCTTTCTTTAAGAAGTAGTTTTATGGAGTAGTGGAAAAAATATTGAAATATAAGTGATAAGGCCTCAATTTAAATTCTTGATTTAAAAAAAAAAATCTTGATTTATTACTTCCTAACTGTGGTTCTTGACAAATCACATTAACTTTGAGGAATCTTCTTAATCTACAAAAAGTAATTTTCCTAAATAATTTACAGGGTTGTTGGATGGAACAAGTGTGATTACATATGGAGAGCACAAGGTAAAACAGTAAACTTTTATACATATAAAAAGTGGCAATATTTAAAAAATAGTTTTACTGTGTTACAAGGTGCCTAGATCCCTAGGTTTTTGCTTAGCCTTAGCTTTATTGTTTCCAACACCTGCTGTTTTACAGATTATAACTCCCTGTAGATACATTTTCTGATCCCCACTTAGTTCTAATCTTAGTAAAGCCTCTTATGAACATTTTAGATATTGCAGTTGTTAGAGCCTGACTTCCTCTGGAGAATATGAAGTTTCTCCGTATAGCATTTGAAAACATTCTCATTTACACTCATGCATGCATAATCTGTTTCTTTAACAGTGGCTTTTAAAAAGTAATAGTGAAAGTATCTTAGTTGCAATGTTAATTTGTCTGTTGCTAGTTTCCACATATGGCAATAACAGGAGATAATTTCCTTCATAAACTCAGCTTTGAATGGTTTGTGTTGAGGTTATTTTGTACATCTAAAAATATAGAAATGTTCAGACAGTTTTTGTTAGTTGGCTTTCGGTGTTATGTTTAAAGACCTTTTCTTCTAGTGCTTTAAATTGATAATACTGGAAACACATATGTGAATATTGTTTATTGTTGTGTATGTAGATTACCTGTAATCTTGAAGCTAAAAGTTATGACAAACATTCATTGAGCACTTAGAATATGAATGTATCTGTGTTCAAAGTTTTAAGTAAAATATTTAAGATAATTTTCAAAATAACCCTGTGAAACAGGTACTATTATTATTTTAACATATGGCTGAGGAAAATGAGGCTTTGAACTGTTATGCGATGTGTAGATATTCACAGACCTAAAAAAAAGTGACAGACTGTTATTGTTCCCGTTCTTAACTGTTTGTCTGTGCTCTGCCTCTAATTAAGAGTGTTCAGCTGATTTTGAAGTTTTAAGGCAGTGTTTCTTAAATTTCAGACTTTGTGAAAATGTCTAGGGGCCAGCTATTCTACCTTCTACTGTGTTGGTCAAAAAAACAAAAAGAAAAGTAAACGCTTTATGAGAATCTTGGAAGGTAGGCAGCAAGCCTTTTCTGAGATGTTGAGATAACTATTGGGTTTTTTTTATGTTAGTTGTCAGAAGCAAATTAATCTCAGCAGCTACGGAAGGACTACGGTTGTTAACATTACAAGAGGTGATTTTAACAAACTCCACCTTGATGTTGATGCCATTTTTCTAAAGAAATGTATGTGACGGGAGGAAAAAAGATCACTAACCAAACTCATTTAGGACTTTTATAAGTAATTTACTTTTATAGTAAATTTGTCCATTTTAGAAAAATAGCATCTAAGACTAGATTTTCCAATTAATGAGACCCTCCAAAATTCCAAGAAATTCAAACTCTGAAATTCTTAGAAAATTAAGTTTAAACACAGAAATGCTTCCAGATTGAGATAAGTAGAAGATGTAAACATGAAGCTGCAAGTAGTAAGGTGGAAATAATTTCTTTTTCTTTGGCATCTTAAGTATTGTCTCTTCTTTGGCCAATACCTTGATATTTGCTTATTGCACAAAAATTGTTTCAGAATATGTAGTAGTATACTTTTCTGGCTTTCGGTTTGTATTTGGGCCATAATTGGGGGAAGTGTCACAAATATTAGTGATAAATACCATATTTTCTCTTTTTAAAGATTTTTTTTATTTTTAAATTAAATAATGTCTATACCCAATGTGGGGCTCGAACTTACAACCCCAAGATTGAGTCACATGCTCTACTGATGGAACCAGCCAGGCGCCTCCAAGTATCATATTTTTAAACTATTGTGTTACTTGAAAGAGGTGTGAGAGAATCTTGTAGCTTCTCAGATTGTTCTTCGTCCTACATGGGAGTTTTGTCTGCCTCCTGAATTCTAACAGAGAATGAAAACCATGCATGTGTGGTTCTCTCTTCCTAGAAATAGCTGTATTGACTCAGGATACAAGATAATAGTATGTAAGAATTATGGTGCTGTGTAGTTCACAAAGAATTTTTTTTTAATTTATTTATTTGAGAGAGTGTGCACATGAAGGCGGGGGGGGGGGGAGAAGATCCTCAAGCAGACTCCCTGCTGAGTGGGGAGCCCAATGTGGGGCTGGATGCCAGGACCCTGAGATCATGACCTGAGCTGAAATCAAGAGCCGAAATCAAGATGCTTAACTGACTTGAGCCACTGAGGCACCCCAGTTCATGAAGTACTTTTTACATCAGATCCCTTGAATTTCCCAACTACTCTGAGATCAGTAAAACATCAGTTAACCTGATGGTGTTGAACCATGGGTAGGATCCAGGTTAAAATTCTCTGGCAAAATGCTAGACTCTTGAAATTCACTCGAGAAAGAGAAGCATTAGTAAATCTAAAGGAAGAGATAAAAAACACACATACTTTTACTCTCTCTTCTACCAAAGGCACATTGTACACAGCTTTCATTCTATTTTGTTAGACCTCTTCTGTTTGAAACTTAAGGAGGTAGAAGTAAATACTAAAAACCTTCTTTATACCACTTTACTAATTAGTGGTGATTGAGAATGACAGAGGAGAAAATTAAAATTTTACAGAATGTTTCTTACGTTAATTTGCACAAAAATATTATAAGGTGGAAGAAAGCCTTGTTGTTCTATACCAAAGTCTTGCAACCTCTGAGTTAAAGTAAGTCCTTTTTCACCAGAGTTTAATTTTGAGTATTTGAAAGTTACTTGGTGATCAAGTTTAATTTTATTGAGCTTCTGTACTTAAGGTACTGTTAGATACTTTCATATATGTTATTTTAATCAATGATGAGAGTAGATATCTTACATATCTAGTTATGAAGATACTTCAAAAAGGTGTCACTGGAATATCTCCAACTTTAGATACTAGTACTCATGAACTAACTTGAAATTTATAAGTGCTATATAAATGTAAGTTTGTTACTTTAAGAGAAATTTTTCTTAAGATCAACCTAATTCATTCATAGATTTATGTTGAGGTGGATCATCCAGTGGTGGTTATTCAACCTTCAGAAATTATCCCTGACTTCCAGTGTTCATCCCAAGAATAAAGATGAATGTACTCGGGCGCCTGGGTGGCTCAGTTGGTTAAGCGACTGCCTTTGGCTCAGGTCATGATCCTGGAGTCCCAGGATCGAGTCCCGCATCGGGCTCCCCACTCAGCGGGGAGTCTGCTTCTCCCTCTGACCCTCCCCCATCTCATGCTCTCTCTATGTCATTCTCTCTCTCTCAAATAAATTAAAAAAGAAAAATCTTAAAAAAAAAAAAATGTTCTCTTTAAGTTGCATTGAACAGGACAAAAAAATACCTCTTTACTGAGTTTCTATTTGTCCTCATATCATTGAAAGTAAACAGGAATGTTTGACAGAAAATTGGCTTACTCATTCTTCCTTTCCTTTGTCCTTTTTCCTCCTCCTGGCTCCTCCTTCCCCCTCAGACGCCAGTGTTCCTTTGCTTTTGCAAACACCCAGTGGAAAAAATCTATACCTATCTGTTGTTGGTTGACAATTAAAATTTGTGTTATTAGATTTAAGTATTACCACTTATATTTTATATTTCAAGGCTCTTGTCTTTAATTATGGTATGAATATTGATTTTAGCTACAGGAATTTGGATATTAGCTAATATATCAGGAAATAATCATTTGCATTTTCTCTTCTGTGAATTGACACTTCATATCCTTTGGCTATTTTTCTCTCTTTGTTCCTTCTTATTGGAAATCTCCAAGAGTGGCAATCAAGAATTTAAACAATTTCAAAAACACTTTTATTGTGTTTTTAAATTACAAAAATAATATATGCTTATTATAAAAATAAAAAACTATGGGGGCGCCTGGGTGGCTCAGTCGGTTAAGCATCTGCCTTCGGCTCAGGTCATGATCCCAGAGTCCTGGGATCGAGCCCCGCATCGGGCTCCCTGCTCAGCGGGAAGCCTGCTTCTCCCTCTGCTACTCCCCCTGCTTGTGTTCCCTGTCTCGCTGTGTCTCTCTCTTTCAAATAAGTAAAATCTTTAATAAATAAATAAATAAATAAATAAACTATGTAATAAAAGAGTTAACAATTCTCCAACCTCCCCCTCTGGATATTCTTTGTATATTAGAGATTGTTAATCTTCTATATGTTATAATTATTATAACATTATTCTATATGTTATATTTATCATTTGAATCAGAACTTGCATTTTGCAGCCTTTTGGCAAACCCCAGAAGAAACTGGCTCTCTCCAAACTGTTAACCTTGACATGATAACTCTTTGGGCTCTTTTATTATGCCTTCACACCCCGAGTCCAAGAATTTCTCCTGTCTATAATTTTTGTGAACTCAGATATTAGGGAAGAAGTAGCAAAAAACAGAATCCTTTGAGCATAGTGGAAAACTGGAGTCTAACATTTAAGTCATGTTCGTTATGAAGTACCTATTGACCGATACAGGTGTTATTACAAGTGTTCTTTGATTGATAATAGGCTCTCCATATAACCTTTCATTCACTCCTAACAGTGACCTTGTGAAGTTTATCTTATTCCCATATATTTTTTTATTTTTGAGTAATCTCTACACTCAACATGGGTCTTGAAGTCAAGACCCCGAGATCAAGAGTCACATGCTCTACCTACTGAGACAGCCAGGTACCCTGTATCTGAGTCCCATTTTAGAGATGAGATTTGTTTAAAATCTGTGGCTGTATTGTTTCCTCACAAAAGTACACCTTCAAAGAAGTTGGTGATATTATTAAGAGAAAAAAGGATAAAATAATAGATACATGTTTACCCTTTTAGGGAAAAGTAATTATTTTGTGTTACGGATTATGGATGTTTATGAAGAGTGAAAGGGCTTGAATGATCCACTCTGACAGTGTGATAGTTTATTGCTGGGTATTGAATTTGAAAGTAACTAGAATTTTTATCTTTTTACTTCTGAATCTTCAAGTTGAACAAATATTATGGATATAATAAAGATTTTAAACATTTCATAGTTAACAAATTTTAAATAAATGTATCTATGAACGGCATTGCACTTATTGTTGAGGCAGGTGTTTGGGAAAATACACGCAAAGACATTATTATGGTCTCTGTCTTTTTTAAGGGTTTACACTAAGTGAACAAAACAAAAACATGTGAAATAAGAGGACAGTATTTTTTTTTTTTTTTAAGATTTTATTTATTTGAGGTGGGTGGAGAGCATGAGCAAGGGAGGAGCAGAGAAAGACTGACAAGCAGACTCCGCACTGAGCATAGAGCCGGATGTGCGACTCAATCCTACGACCCCAAGATCATGACCTGAGCTGAAATCAAGTGTCGGATGCCTAATCGACTGAGCCACCTGGGCACCCCATGACAGTATTATTCTTAAACATCTAAATTGCTTTCTGGTTGGTGTAGAAAGGAACGTGGTAAGCCCTGCAAGGACATAGATCGTGTCTGTCTTGTTCAGTGCTGTACACCTAAATTTCATCACACTGTAAAGAGTCACTGTATATTTATTGAATGACCGAGAATCACCCCAATGCCAGTGACAGGAGAATGATTTGATTGGCATAAGAAGACTAAGGGAGAAAAGATAGCACATGAAATTACTAGGATGAAGAACTTAATAAAAATGAATTTGCAAGATGGGAAATGATGTAATGCAGATTTTCTTAGAAAATAATTGTAGAAATTGTATGGAATTCAGTGAGAGACAAGAAGATCATTGGTAAGGTTGTTAGGTTTTAAGGTTTTAGGTCCCAGTGCTCTAAGCACATACCTGAAGAAGATGACATTCTCTGCTTCTATGGAGCTTGAGATCTAGCAGGAAGAGTTAGTTACTTAAAGCAAGGATCCATAATTAGGGAGAGGTTTTGTAAACATTTTGAAATTATATTGCAGATTCCTTAGTGAATATGCTTTCAGGGTCTGAAATAGGTCTGTCCAAAAGACTAAGAATCACTGACTTGAAAATTTAAGTTCAGTTTTGATCTAGAATTATTATATTCTTAAATAGTCCTAAACTTGTGTTTTTAGGCATTATTTTTATAGTATATTTCCTTTTGATAGATAAGGCTGTTTTAATATTGGTACTATCAGTGAGATGTGCCTCTTTTTTCCCACTTTATAACATTTGTGTGGTTATGTATCCAGAAATGTTTTCTTTTTTTAAAAGTAAGACAAAATATGCATGTATTCCTTCCTGTGAGGATTGGAGTTTTCACAATACTACCGTTTTCTTGTTACTCTCTTACAGTTATTTTAATACATTGAATTTACTCTGTTCCAGTTCCCCCATTACCATATTTTTCCTTGTCACTTTCTTCAGTATACTTTGGTAAGGAACCAGTTTATAATTCTAAATTGCTGTGGCCAAGAAAAGCTACCAGTAATACATACATATATTACCTTAAGCCAGTTAAGAGCATGTTTTCTTTTAAGTGCCCTGAAATGTGCACTTATCCTGAACTCTTGTGTGTAGTATAGTAAGTAGGTTATGTTGGACAGTATGCAGGATACAGAAAAAGAGAGGTAGCAGATAAGTACTAAAAGCCTAAACAATTCAACTCTGATGTGAAGTCATATGAAAGCTATAAATTTTGGCTCTATTTTGAAGCAGTGTTACAACTGATGCTGTAGTTGGGTCAGGGTAGGAATAGTGTGGTATGCAGATTAGAAATAATTTAATACTTCCACTAGCACTGCTCTCTCATAAGGTACTAATTTCAGCAGCTTCTCAACTGCATAAAGAGTTTGGGCATAAAGATGAGTTTCAGGATCACAGGTTTATAATTATAGAAGCAGTGATTCTTGTAAACTGTTTTTTTTTTATTAATGCCATGACCTTTATCCTAAGTCTCTTATATTTTTATGTACCAATGTCAAAAGTACACCAAATGATCTAAACAATTAAAAATCCTTCCATTTGAAGGTAAAGTATGTGCCCTTTCATTTTAAAAGAAAGCGGTAAAAGTGAGTTAGGGCATTACTTGGAATTAAACTGTGAGGAGTATTTAGAATGGCACCAGATTTATGTTGTCTTTTGAGGGGCAGGAGAAGGGGGCAAAGTTAAAATATCAAAATCTTTTTATTTTGAAATATTTCAATAATATAAAAGGTACAGGAAACAGCATAATGAACTTCCTGGGTACCTATCCCCAGCTTAAGAATTAAACATTACAAATTCAGTGGAAGCCCCTATATGCTTTTCCTGGATCTATTTCCTCGCTCCCTCAGGCTATCTCCCTTTCTTTGTACAAACTTTCCAACAGTGGCATTTCCCTTTCTCTAGACCTATGTAATTTTGTTTCTTTCTTCAAAGTTCACTTCAACGACTCTTTCCATTTTAACTTTATTGCATATTGTATGTAATAGTATATATATAATAGTAGGAATGGTCTGAGAAGGGGAGTTGAAAATAAGATTGTATACATGAGGTAGAAATCTACCTTAAAATCTAGGCAAGGGAAAGTTAGATTTCAACACTGTACTATATGCAGAACAGAATTGATAAAGTAGACGTAAGAATAACCTAATTGTTTTTAGGAAGATTAGTTTGGTAGGAGCAGTGTGGTGTAGTGGGTCTGAAAGGAAGTGATGATTTGCTAACTCATTTTGATTGACTTTTTTCCTCCTTATTACTGTATGTTGGTGAGATTTTACTTGGCCTCCCAAACACTTTATTACCATTTTGACAGAAGAGAAAGGAGCTGGTGGCAAAATGGTTAATAATGAGTGTTTCTAGTTTTCAGGATTTGGGTAATTACTCCTGACCCCTTTTAGAATATGTTGACAGTGGAGTGAATACATATATTCTATTAGATTTCTACTTTAGCCATTGGTAATTTTTTCAGCTCCCAGTGCCGGCGATGCAAGAAAAGCTACGCCTTAACCATTTTCTCTGAGCTGTTGCAGCCCTCTACTGGTCTATGGAAGTTGCACAGTTTAGAACCCTGTGGGGCTAGGAAGAGGTCAGTAACTCAGCAGCTCATTTTTAGAATCTTCAAACTTTAGAAGTCATTTATGCCATCTCTCTCAATTGCAGATAAGTATTTTATATAATACATCTTAACAATTCTGGAAATAAATGTGTATGTAGATGTATTAGATACCCAGGGCAAATAGATCATTGTAAACACAACTGCCTGTATTATTTTCTTTAAAAGTCTAAATATATTGTTAGAATGTGGTCCTTTATGGTCCACTGTTTGACAGTGTCAAAAAACATCTTTTTACCAGTAACCTCTTTTGTAAATATTGTCTAATAAAGTAATGAGAATTTTGATTTTTAAAAATTTGAGATATTATTTAGTTGCTACTGTTAGGAGATAAATACAACAGACAAATGCAAATTGGTTCTTTTAAATTATTTTCTTTTTTTAAGATTTATTTATTTGAGAGAGTGCACGTGTGCATCAGGGGAGGAGCAGAGGGAGAGGGAGAGAATCTCAGGCAGACTCCTCACTGAGTATGTTGCACACTGCCCTGCTGCCAGAAGCGGGGCTCGATCCCACGACCCTGAGATCATGACATGAGCTCAAATCAAGAGTAGGATGCCCAACCTACTGAGCCACCCAACAATTCAGCCCCTTGAATTGTTGTATTTTAAATTACTTTCAGCAACTTCCTGTTGCTGGAGCCAGAAACTTGGGTGTCATTCTAACCTCCTTGCTATTATTTACTATTCTCCCTACCTCACAATCTGATCATTATACTTTAAGTGGTCTACTTGTCTCTCATCTGATTTCTTTTTAGTCTGTCTTCCAAAGTTTCATCAGCAACACCTTTCTAAACACTATTTGAATTATGTCACTGCCTTTTTAAAAGTCTTAAAGTGCTTTTTGTCATCACTAAGATCCTGCAACATAATCACAAGGTGCTTCATGATGTGATCCCTTCCTACTTTCTTTAGATTCATTTTCTATCCATTGTGCTTCAGGTTTTGCTATCCTTTCAATATGGCCTGCTTTCTTGTATGGGAGTGTGTGTCCATATCTGTGCACATGCTTATCCTTCTCCTTGTGCAGTGCTCTTCATATCTACCTGCCTGGTGGTCATCCTCAGGACTGTCTTAGTATTACCTCTTCTTGAAATTCCCCAAGCACACCCCCATATACATGCACCTGAGTTGGGTAATCTCTTTGTGGTAGTGCTGCCTTATTTCTGTAACATTTGTTGTTCCATATAGTAATTAACTTGTCTTTTGCCCCTTAAAAACAGTAAATTTCCTTTAGGCTAGAATTGTGTCTTGTTTATCTTTAGTTCCATTGCTTAGCATATAGATGCTTAGTAAATATTAAGTGATTGAAAATTGCATGAGCGGGCGCCTAGGTGGCTCAGTCAGTTAAGCATCTACCTTCAGTTCAGGTCATGATCCCAGGGTCATGGGATCCGGCCCCGCATCGGGCTCCCTGCCAGCAGGGAGCCTGCTTCTCCCTTTCCCTCTGCCCCTCCCTCTGCTTGTGCTCTCTCTCTCTCTCTATGTCAAATCTTTTTTAAAAAATTGCATGAGCAAACTGGGGTAGGATAGCTAAAGGAAATACCCATAGTTAAATAGTTTAGCATCACATATTCATTTTTTGAAGTTATGAGGAGAATCAGTTCTTCTAGACCAATGCTTGTTGGACATACTTTTCACCTTCTATCTATATTGAGGAAAGAAGTGGGGGAGATAAAGAATGGTAGAATTTTAGAGCTGGAATGGACCTCATTTAAAAATGACAAAACTGAGACCCAAAGAGTTAGACTTAACAATAAGAACTCGGGTTTTCTGGTACTTATTTTGCTAAATTTCTCCTAATATGTTTTGCCTTAGGCTTGGCTGGGATTAGTAGATATTGGTTGTTAATATTTCAGGCAATTGGGGTATCTAAATATTACTCTGTTTTGTACCATAAGTTTACTTTTGTGTAATTTTGAAAGTAATATACACATATAGCTAAACCAAATTGACCATTTATCTTGTATTTACTTTGTTGTTTGTTTTTTTTTTAAGATTTTATTTATTTATTTGAGACTGCGTGTACAAGCAGGGGGAGCAGCAGACGGAGAGGGAGAAGCAGGTTCCCTGCGGAGCAGGGAGCCCCATGTGGGGCTCGATCCCAGGACCCTGGGATCATGACCTGAGCCGAAGGCATATGCTCAACTGACTGAGCCACCCAGATGCCCCTTGTATTTACTTTGAATAGTCTTCTGAATTACCTGCCATGCTTAGATTCCTGAAAGATATAATATTTAGCAGCACCAACCCAAAAACAGCCTATATTTACTGTATTGAGCTTCTGTCCTGAATCTTCTACTTCCTTTCCTATTCTGGTGGCTGGGTTAGAAAACATAAAACACACAAAAGTACCTTTTACTTTCCCTCTACCTCTGTCTGAGGCAGTCTCTCACCTGTCATCTCATTATACTTTCCCTTAGAACATTATAGTTCTCCAGAGCAAACCAAATGGAAGTTGACCTATTTTATTATTTTTTAATTTTTATTTTTTTAGATTATACAAGTACTACATGATCATTATAAAAGTTAATATAAAACTGTATAAAAATAGACCATAAACTTAAGGACTTTTAAGAACATTGTTTTAAGGACATTGTTGAGGACAGTTTATTTTAAAGGATGTGGATGTTTGTCTTCATCTTTTGCTTGCTGTTGGTTAAATTTGTCATGTTTATGATACTAATCTCTTGGTCTGGAATACAACTGTCGTATTCTTGTGGGAAAATATTATGGAATAGCTGCCAGAAAGTATTGTGGTGAAAGTCAACCATTGGTATGATAAAGAACGCACAATCCCCTCTCATAGACTGAATTTTCCCTTGAATGGTTTTAGTAGTTGGGGGGGGGGAGTCCAGTTAATATCTCAGAAACATGCATTGTGAGGCCTTTTTCCATTATTTTTTTAGAACCACTTTTTTTTTTTTTTTTTTTGTCAGATAGAGTGAGAGAGCAGCAGGCAGAGGGAGAAGCATGCTCCTCTCTGAGCAAGGAGCCCGATGCAGGATCGATCCCAGGATCCTGGGATCATGACCTGAGCCGAAGGCAGACTGAGCCACCCAGGCATCTCTTAGAACCACTTTTAAAATGTGAGGGAGGGGCGCCTGGGTGGCTCAGTTGGTTAAGCAACTGCCTTCGGCTCAGGTCATGATCCTGGAGTCCCGGGATCGAGTCCCACATCGGGCTCCCTGCTCAGCGGGGGGTCTGCTTCTCCCTCTGACCCTTCCCCTCTCATGCTCTCTGTCTCCCATTCTCTCTCTCAGATAAATAAATAAAATCTTTAAAAAAAATAAAATAAAATAAAATAAAATGTGAGGGAATTAAGCTGTATGGTCTTTAAGTAGGAAATACTTAGTATTTATGTGTAATGGCTTATACTTTTTTGCGTGGGGGGGGAATAGCAATAAGGATGTCATAATTTTTTAATAATTTAAGCTGTCATTTTTGCATTCATAGAAAAATAGCATTTGGAGTGAAATTATTCTAAACCTCTTATTCTGGAATCAGAATTTTGGAAGGATAGGAGATCTGCATTGTCATCTAGCTTAACATTACTTTCAAGAAGAAACAAATACTGAGATGTGATGAAGGTCAACCAAAACATCAGTGGTAGGTCTCAGAATACAGTCTTGGATTTTAGGTTCCAAGATGAAATCATGGAGAAAGTAATGGTTACTTTCCTAACTGAATGACTCTTAAGGATCATTGAATTCTGTTGCTATAATTTGGTCCTTTACTAGTTGCCTTTAAAAAACAACAACAACAATTTTGAAGGAAGCATTTTTACCCCCAAAAGCAGCTGCAACCCAATGAAAGCTGAAACAGGAAAAATGGAATTCTCATTCCATGCTTATGGTTCTGTCTTTACTTTCTTTGGGTAGAATGTAAAATTAGTGGTGAATTTAGAGGGCAGTATTTGAATATTTTATATGTACTAAGGACTATGCTAAGATACCATTTTATTACTTTCCATTTCTTTATCAGTTGAGCTTTATCATTTTATAATATAGATGAAAAATTTAAGTAACTTTAACTTTGTTTTTCAGTTGTAACATAATCTAAAGTGGATGTTTTGGGGACTTCTAGATGAAATGGTAGACTGGGGAAGCTACCTTCTTTTTCAAATATGTGGAAATGCTAGATAAAAATATAACATAAAAAATACACAGCTGAGTTTGAAAGCTAGAAAGAGGAATCTGCAGGTGCCTGAAATGGAAAAAGGACTCATCATCATAATAGAAAACAGAAAGTGAAGCCCTTTCCTACAAAGGAAACAGGTACTCCTTAGCCTGTGAGCTTTAATGCAGTGGTGGAATCCACACACCCAGGAATGGCAGGGAGCTGAGCCCAGACCAGGAAAGGTCTGAATTATTCATGAATGGGGTAAACAAAGTCTAACCACCTGCCTGGGTTTATTTTTCCTGGTACATCTTCTTCCTGTCTTTTTTTTTTTTTTTTTAAAGATTTTATTTATTTATTTGACAGAGAGAGACACAGCGAGAGAGGGAACACAAGCAGGGCGAGTGGGAGAGGGAGAAGCCGGCTTCCTGCTGAGCAGGGAGCCTGCCGCGGGGCTCGATCCCAGGACCCTGGGATCATGACTTGAGCCGAAGGCAGACGCTTAACAACTGAGCCACCCAGGCGCCCCTTGCTGTCTTCTTCTTTTCAATCTTTTTAGTATCTTTTTGTGGTTTCTTTTACAAAGTATATTGCTGAATCTTATTTTATCCAGCCACAGAGATTCTAATCTTTTGATTAATGGGTTTAATCCATTTTCATTTATTATAATACATTGGAAATTATTTACATTCTGTTTACTAAACTTCTAGTTATTTTCTACAGTTTTTTAATTCTAAATATGTGCACACGCGCATGTAGGTGTGTGTGTATATATATATATATATATATATATATAATATATATCTTCCCTCCAAACAAGACAAGTACTTTAATTGCTTTCTCACTGTCCTCTGGTCTGCTCCACCCCATCCTCCACCCTCAGTTTCCCAGTAGCCATGTTCGTGTTCTGTTGAATTTTAGTTCTGGATTGTTAGGGGTTTTCTTCATCCTTTTTTTTACTTTTTATATAAAATATGCTTTATTAGGTTATTTACGCACTCTTACTCGCATATATCACGTAGTGTCCTCATAGATTTATTTCAGTTCTTATTTGAGTGCCTATATAAAAGCAGTTTCAACAGGGTGTTTGTATGTAAACATTCGAAGGCTTTTTATGCCTGAAAATACCTTTAGGTAACTGTCACTTTTAAATAATAGATTAGTTTAATTACAGATTTTTGGTTTGGAATTCTTTTCCTTTAACATTTTGAAAATATTACTGTATTATCTGTTGCTTTTTGGAAGTTCTGATATCCATTTGGTTTCTTTTCCTTTCACTGTGACCTGTACTTCCTCCCTAGAAGATTTTGAAATTTTTGTCTTTTCCAATTTATAATGAGTCTGGGTGTAATTATTTTTCTGTCTTATTTCATTCATTCATTCAGCCAATACTTACTCGGCATCTACTGTGTGCTAGGATGTATTCCAGAAACTTTAGTCTGAGATCTTTCATCTTTTCCTCAATTCTGAAAAATTATTGGTCATTTTTTCAAATATTTTGTTTTCTCCATTTTTTTTCTTTCTGAGAATTTTATTATGTGGATTCTGCCACTTCTAACTTCTTTACATCTCTTAATTTTAATATTTTCCCGTTTTGTTTTTTTGATCCCCTCTTAATGCCTTCTGCAACTATCCTCTACCTGATCTTCTGGCTCATTAATTCATTCTTTGGCTTATCCATTCTATTATTTATCAAATTTGTAAAGTTCTTTATTTCAGCCATTACACTTTTCTACTCTGTATTTCTTGTTGGTTTTCTTTAGTCTTGCTGTATATTATTAGTCTTCTCTTACCTCTTTGAGGATTTTGAATGCTTTAAAAATTGTTCATAATTCTACTTCATATAGTATACATAGTTTAGTTTGAGTTTAGATTTTACTCTAAGTTCAGTGGGAAGTCAATAAAAAAAATTAAGCAGGGCAGTGGTATCATCCAGTTTGTAGTTTTAAAAGATTCCTCTGCTGCCTGTAGAAGGTGTGTATAGGGGTGAGAGAGAGAGAGCGAGAGAGGAGGAGGAAGGAAGAAGTGGGTAAGAGTAGAAGGAATGGAAATAATTTGTGACGTTTTTGCAGTGAGCCTGTTCAAATGATAATAGTAGCTTGGGATGGGTAGCAATCAAGATGAAAGGACATGGATTTAATTTGGGGTATGTAGTAGAGATGGAGTCAGCATTTCTGGATTTTTGGCTTAAGTGATGGATGGATGGTGGTGCTATTTCTTGAAATGGAGAAGGTGGATGAGGGTGTGGAGGAGAAAATTTGACAGGGAAAATCAAGAATTCTCTATAGTCTTTTTTGGTTTCATATGCCTATTCATGTGAAGATGGCAAATAGACAGTTGGATATACAAATACAGAGTTTTAGGTAAGGATTAAAGGTACAGAGTTAGATGTCCTTGGCATTTAAATGGTACTTAAAGCCATGAATCTGGATTAGGTCATTTAGGGAGTGTGTTAGAAAATAGAAAAGGGTCTGGGATCCAGTCCTGAGGCATTCCCAGCATTTACAGGTTCTACAGAAGAGGGGATGCCAAGGAAAAAATAGCTTTTTTTTAAAAAGGGCTTTGTTCTGTTGTTTGCACAACTTTCAGCATAAAACGTGTAGTGTACTTTGTTTAACCAGATATTTAGATTCTTTTCCCCCAGTGTTTAAGGCATACAAGTAACATTTTAGTGGATGTCTTTTTTTAAGATTTGTTCATTTATTTATTTGAGTGAGAGAGAGCACTTGAGTGGCAGGGGAGGAGCAGAGGGAGAGGGAGAGGAACAAGCCGACTCCAAGCCCTCTGTGGAGCTTGATCTCACAACCCTGAGATCATGACCTGAGCTTAAATACGAGTTGGATGCTTAACTGACTGAGGCACCCAGGTGGCCCCTGGATGTCTTTCTTTATAATCTTTGCGTATCTGTGTAGCACACATGTAGGATAAATTACTAAGAGTTGAATTATTAAGACAGAAGACTGCATTTATATTTTAATGACTCAACCAAATTCCTTTCCAAATAGGTTATCCCAATTTCATCACCATCAGCAATGTATGAGTATTCAGGTTTCCCTGAACCCTTGCCAGCACAGCCTTAATCTTCATCAAGTCTTTTAAGTGAAAAGGTGTTTCATTATTTTATAGTTTTAAAATTATGAAATGGATTTGAATACTTCTGTGTTTTCTTTTTCCTTACTGCTGCTTCGTAGCTTCTGATTTTTTTTTTTTTTTTTTGGTAAGTTGTCTGTTTTCTAGTGATTTGTTTAAAACTCTATTAGTCCTTTTCCATTTGGGTTGCAGATGTTTTTCATTTGTTGTCTGATTTCTGTTTGTGATATTTGCATTTCTGGTTTACAGTTTTTATTTAGGATTTCTAACAAAATGACTTTGAGCTTTTATATCACATTTTAGAAAAACTTACCTATCTTAAAGAATTTTTTCTAGTATTTTTTTAAAGATTTATTTATTTATTAGAGGAAGAGAGAGCAGGAGCACAAGCGGGAGGGGCAGAAGGAGAGGGAGAGATAATTTCAAGCAGACTGTGGAGTCTGGAACCCAGTACAGGTCTCGATCTCATGACCCTAAGATCATGACCTGAGCCAAAACCAGGAGTCTGGCTTAACTAACTGTACCACCCAAGCATCCCTCTAGTATTTCTGTGGCTTAATTTTTATGTTTATTTCTTTGGCCCAGATGTCAACATTTTTAACTTGTCAGAATTATTCTAAAATTTATTTGGTGAGAATTGGAAAGATAATTTTGGAAAAAAATGGACTAAAATTTATTATAAAGCTATACAAAAAAGTATAAAAAAATAAAATACTCAAATGCAAAAAAACCCTAAAACCATAGAGTATTGGTATAAGAATGGAAATACCGAGTACTGAAACAGACTAGAAACCCAGACTAGAAGACAGATTTGGGCATATAAAGGAATAAGAATGATACTAAAAATTGGCATTACAGATAGATAGAAAGAGTTAAATGTCAAAAGAAATTAAAGGAAATAGGAGTGAGTATATTCTCTGATCTTGAAGTAGAGCCTTAAAAAAAAAAAGGAAGGATTCACAAGGAAAATACAAGCATAAAAATGTATTTTTGATAGTACATTGTACAGTCTATCTACTGGGCACCTGTGTTGATAGCATTATTCACAGTAGTCAAGAAGTGGAGACAACCTCAATGTCCCATCAATGGATAATAGATAAACTAATTGTGGTATATAAATGCAATGGATAGAGTATTCAGCCTTTGAAAGGAAGGAAATTCTGACACATGCTACAACATGGGTGAACTTTGAAGACATGCTGAGTGAAATAAGCCAGTCTTAAAAAGACAAATATTATAAAATTTCACTTATACATGGTATCTAGACAGTTAAATTTAGAGACAGAAAGTAAAATGGTGGTTACCAGTGGCTGGGAGAATTGGAAATGGGGAGTTCCTGTTTAATAGGTATAGAGCTTCAGTTGGGGTATGAAAAAGTTCTGAAGATGAATGGTGGTGATGCTTACACAACAGTGTGAATGTACTTACTGCCACAGAACCATACATTACAAGGAATAACAAGTGATTGTGAGGATGTGGAGGAAAGGGAATCCTTGTGCAGTGTTGGTGGGGATGTAAACCGGTGCAATCACTATGGAAAACAGCATGGAAATTCCTCAAAAAATTAAAAAGAGAGCTACTGTATGATTCAGCAATTCCAGTTCTGGGTACCTTTCCAAAGAAAATGAAAACACTAACTCAAAAAGATTTATGCACTTCCATGTTCGTTGCAGCATTATTTGCAATAGCCAAGATATAGAAACAACTTAAGTGTCCATTGATAAATGAATGAATAAAGATGTGGTATATGTGTACAATGAAATGTTATTCAGCCATTAAAAGAATGAAGTCTTGCCATTTGCAGCAACATGGATGGGCCTTGAGGGCATTACACTAAGTGAAATAAGTCAGAGAAAGAAATATTATATGATCTCACATGTGAAATCTAAAACAAAACAAAAACACAAAGCTCATAGATACAGAGAACATATTGCTGGTTGCCAGAGGTGGGAAGTGAGTGGGGTTTAGGCAAAATAGATGAAAGGTTAAGTTGGCTTGTAAACAGATGGCTTCACTGGTGAATTTTATCAAACATTCAAATAAATTAATACCAATTATTCTCAAACTCCTCCACAATATAGAACAGTAGGGAATTCTTCCAAAATAATTTTCTGGGGCCAGCATTATCCTGATACCAAAACCAGACAAGATATCACAAGAAAAGAAAAATTGCCACTGCTATCCCTGATGTGAATGTATCAATGTACATACAAAAATTTAACAAAGCAAAGCAAATTTAACAGTATGCTAAAAGGATCATACATGATGATCAGATGGGAGTTATTCCAGGTATATGGTGATGGTTCAACATCCTCATATCAGTCAGTGTGATATAGCACATTGAAAAATGAAGGGTAGATATCATATTATCTCAATACATGCCAAAAAACATTTCACAAAATTCAACATCCACTTATGAAAAAAAATAATACACTCAACAAAAGCAGGTATAGATGGAATGTGCCTCAACATAATAAAGGTCATATGTGACAAGCTCAGAGCAGACATCAGAGTCAACAGTGGAAGGTTGTAAGCATTTCATCTGCAATCAGGAGCAAGACAAGGATGTCCATTCTTGCTATTTTTATTCAGCACAGTATAGGTAGTCCTAGCCAGAGCAGTTAGGCAAGAAAAAGAAATAAAAGACATCTAAATTGGAAAGGACGAAGTAAAACTGTCGTTGCAGATGACATAATATGTATCGAAAACTCTACCAAAAACTGTTAGATCTAGTAAACGAATTCAGTCAAGTTTTGGGATATAAAATCAATATACAAAATCTGTTGCATTTCTGTATACTAATGAACTATAAGAAAGAGAAATCAGGAAAACAGTCCCATTTACAATTGCATCAAAAAAAATTACCTAAGAATAAATTTAACCAAAGAGGCGAGGCCCTGTATATTGAAAACCAGAAGATGTTAATGAAAGCAGTTGAAGATGACACAAATGGAGAGAGATTCTGTGCTGATGGATTGATGGAATCAAAATTGTTAAAATGTCCATACTAGCCAAAGCAATCTATAGATTCAGTGCAATCCCTATCAAAATTCCAATGGCATTTTTCACAGAAATAGAACAAACAAATTGTAAAATTTCTATGGAACCACAAAAGACCTCAAATAGCCAAAGTAGTCTTCAGGAAGAACAAAGCTGAAGGCATCACCACGCTCCCTGATTTCAAACTATATTACAAAGCTATAGTAATTAAAACTGTGTTACTGGCATAAAAAGAGGCACAGAGGTCACTGGAGCAGAGTAGAGAACCCAGAAATAAACTCATACATACGTGGTCAGTTAATTTACAACAGAGGAGGCAAGAATATACATGGGGAAAGGACAGTCTCTCCAATAAATGGTCTTGAGAAAACTGGACTACTATCTTATACCCTAAACAAAAATCCACTCAAAGAGCGTAAATCATGAAACCATAAAATTCCTAGAAGAAAACAGGTGTTAAGCTCCTTGACAGGTCTTGGCAATGGTATTTTGAATCTGACACCAAACGTAAAAGCGAAGATAAGTGAGACTACATCAAATTAAAAAGCTTCTGCACAGCAAAGGAAACCATCAACAAAACAAAACCATCAACAAATCATCAAACAAAACAAAATCAGCCTACTGAATGGGAGAAAATATTTGTAAATCCTATATCTATTAGGGACTAATATCTAGAAAATATAAAGAACTCCTACAACTCTAGCAAAAAAGAAAACAATCCAATTTAAAAGTGGAAAGAAGATCTGAATAGACATTTTTCCAAAGAAGGACCTGCAGGTTGCCAACAGGTACATGAAAGGATGCTCAACATCATTAATCATTAGGGAAATGTAAATGAAAACCACAGTAAGATACCTGCTCACACCTGTTAGAATGGCTATTATCATAAAGGCAGGAAGTAAGTATTGGTGCGGGTGTGGAGAACAGGGAACCCTCCTCATGCACTGTTGGTGGGAATATAAATTGGTATAGCCACTATGGAAAATAGTATGAAGGTTCCTCAAGAAATTAAAAATAGAATATCATATGATCTAAGAATTCCACTTTTGGGTATCTATGTGAAGAAAACAAAATACTTGGAAATATACATGCACCTCCATGTTTATTGCAGCATTATTATTGTAATAAATATATTGGCTATTGTAGCCAATATATGAAAAGAGTTCATTGATGGATGAATGGATAAAGAAATTATGATATATACAATAGAGAAGGAAAAATTCTTCTTTTCCACTTTAAGGTTTTACAGCTGGACTAAGAATTAAATTTACGTGAGACAGGTTAACAGGAGAAAAAACCCAAAGTTCCATTATGTGCTCATGGAGGCCCAATAATGAAATGAGATCCAAGAAATGAGCAAGGCAGGCAGTTTTTCTGCTTTTTAGACAAAGACAATAAATTTGTGAGGAATTGAGAGGATGAAGAAAACATGTTCGGGAACTTCACGTAGTAGGAATTCCAAGTGAAATTTGGGCTGAGGTAGTAGATTCATTTCTACAGCTTTTTCATTTTTGAAGTCCCTATCTCTGATTGATGATAAGGATGCCTTTTATATGGGAGATATATTTCCTGCTTTTAGGGGGACAAAAGAGTGTGTAAGTGTCTTTGCACTGACTGTTTCCCAAGTAGCTGCAATTCAAAATGATAGGCCATTGTGGTAGATTTTGGGTGGCCTTACCTTGGCCCCTACAAAACACACACACACACACACACACACACACACACACACACACACACACACACATGATAGGACACATGATAGGCCATTGTGGTAGATTTTGGGTGGCCTTACCTTGGCCCCTACAAAACACACACACACACACACACACACACACACACACACACACACACACACACACACACGGGAATATCATTCAGCAGTAAAAAAGAATGAAATCTTGCCATTTGCGACAACATGGGTGCCCCATGAGGACAGTTGTGCTAAGTGAAATAAGTCAGTCAAAAAGACAAACACCATATGATCGCTCTTAAATTTAAGATCTGAAAAAACAAAAACAAAAACAGCAACAACAACTGACAAAAAAACAAGTTCATGGATACAGAAAACAGTGGTTGCTAGAGGTGGGGGGTAAATGGTGAAGGGGGTCAAAAGATTAAAAAAAACAGTGGGAAATTAAAAGTCATAAAGATGTACAGCATGGTGACAGCATAATATACAGCATGGATAATACTGTATTGCAAATTTGAAAGTTGCTAAGAGTAAATCTTAAAAGTTCTCATTATGAGGAAAATAATTTGCACCTGTGTATGGTGACAGATGTTACCTAGGCTTATTGTGATTATTTCACAGTATATACAAATACTGAATCGTTATGTTTTACGCTTTAAACTAATGTCATGTTACATGTCAGTTATACCTCTATAAAAAAATAAAGTGGTAAATTTTATATTAGGTATATTTCACCACAATTTAAATTTTATATAGATTTTAAATTTAAGTTATATGTAATTATAAATGCATAGTTATAATTACTATAATTTAACCACAATTTAAATTATTATATTTTAAATTTAAATTACGTGTTATTACATATATACACAGGCATACTTTGTTCTATTGGCTTTCTTTATTGCGCTTTACAGACACTTTTTTTTTTTTTTTTTTGACAAATTGGATGTTATGTCAACCTTGTGTTGAGCAGGTCTGTCAGTGCCATTTTCCCAACAGCATTTGCTCAGTTTGTGTCTTTGTATCACATTCTGGTAGTTCTTACAATATCTCAGACTTTTTCATTATTTGTTATAGTGATCTGTGATCAGTGATTACAACTCGAAACTCAGATGATAGTTAGCAGTTTTTAGCAAGAAAGTATTTTTTTTAATTAAGGTATATCCATTTTTTTTTTTAACTTAATAGACTACAGTGTAGTGTAAAACATCACTTTCACGTGCACTGGAAAACCAAAAAAATTCATTTGACTCATTTTTTTGCGATTTTCACTTTATTGCAGTAGTCTGGAACCAAACCCACAGTATCTCTGAGATATGTCTGTGTATGTGTGTGCGTGTACAAAAATGACAGCATTGTTTTTCTGCTTTTACAAGACAATAGAAAAATGGTAAATACCACAGTAGAAAATGGCAAAGGATACTAACAAAAATCTGAAGAGAAAAAAATGGAGTAGTGGCTAAAGTGGGGTGAAAAAGTTTTTGATAGTGAGAAGTCCAAGAACCTAAGGGGTCAGAGTGTGAGATGGGATATAGACATGAAATTTGTGTTTTTTTTTTTTTTTTTTTTTTTAAAGATTTTATTTATTTATTTATTGAGAGAGATAGTGATAGAGAGAGAGCATGAGAGGGGGAGAGTCAGAGGGAGAAGCAGACTCCCTGCCGAGCAGGGAGCCCGATGCGGGACTCGATCCCGGGACTCCAGGATCATGACCTGAGCCGAAGGCAGTCGCTTAAACAACTGAGCCACCCAGGCGCCCTAGACATGAACTTTGAAGAAAACCATGATGGGGGAGGGATTTGAGGTAGAGATAAAGACTGTAAGTGATAAAACTCAATATGAGGTAGAGTAACTGGGAGGTATGTAGGTGCTTGCAGTAAAAAGGGTAGAGGAAGAAGTTATTTAATGGTTCCCAAATCATTGAAATTACCTGGGGAACTTTTTTATAAGTAAACATTTTACTTTAAAGTAGTTTTAGATTTACAGAAAAATTATAAAGACAACATGGAGTTTCTGTATACCTCACAAAATTTTCTCCGTTATTAATATCTTACATTAGCATGGTACAGTTTTCATAATTGATACATTATTATTAACTGAAATCCATACTTTATACAGATTTCTATAATTTTTACCTAATGTCATATTCCTGTTCTAGGAATCCCATCTAGGATACCACATTACATTTAGTCATCATGTCTCCTATGCTCCTCTTGGCTGTGATGGGTTCTCAGACTTTCCTTGTTTTTGGTGGTCTCGACCATTTTAAGGAGTACCGGTCAGGTATTTTTGTAGGGTGCCCCAATATTGGAATTTGTCTTATATTTTTCTTGTGATTAGACTAGGGTTATGTGTTTTAGGGAGGAAAACCACCTAGGTAAAGTTCCGTTTTCATCACATCAAGGGTACATACTATCAACATGACATCACTGTTGATGCTAACTTTAATCACTTTGCTGGGATAGTATTTGTCAGGTTTTTCAAGTTTCTTTCTTTTCCCTCTTTCTGTACTGTATTCTTTGGAAGGAAGTCACTCTGTGCAACCCACAGAGTGGGCAGTAATGCTTCATTCACCTCCTTGAGAGAATATCTATATAAACTACCTGGAATTCCTCATGGAAATGGACATAGATATTTATACCTTGGGTTATAACCCAGTACCACTTTACTTATTTATTCTATTGCTGAAAGTGTTCCAACTCTAGTAGTTGGGACCTCTTGCAGTGGACACCTGTATCCCTTTGACACATTCCCATTGTTGAATTTATGTCCATTTTTTGAGGACTTCCTTACTTTATAGTACAAGAGTCTCCAAACTCACGTTGTGTATTTCCTCTCAGTCCTAGGATCAGCCATTTTTCTAAGCCCTGGTTCCTTTGGAGAAAGGTACTAGTAACCAAGATCTTGGTGTTACGTGTTCTCCTTGCTACTGGGGTATTTGTTGTTGCTCCTGGGCTTGCTAGCTGATACAGGAAGGAAATCTATGTGTGTAATCTAATTCTACCTATGCATATCTATAAATATTTTTGTATGAAACCATCTGTGTGTACATTAAGCTAAACATGAGTTCATACTCCCTCAAACAATAATTCGTTACCACATTTCAGCCTTCTCCTGACTTGCCTTTCTGCAATCTCCCACTCAAGCAGTGAGAACCATAGCTCCTATAATTCACTATCCATTTACTTAAGTGTTCATTTCCAGAATACAAGATCAATTGACCCTTAAACAACACACAGAGGTTAGGGGTGCTGACTCCCCACACAGTTGAAAATCCACATACAACTTTTAACTCCTTAAAAACTCCTTTTAACTCCTTACTAATAGGGAGAACCACAAGAGATCACTTTTTACTGCAATGCGCAATTTATGTAGAGATGATTGGCATGACTCGACATTTTAAGTGGGTACTTGCAACGCTGAACCCACCAGTAGTAACAGGATGTGGCTGTGAAATTATTACGGTAGTACAAGATGTGTGTGCTACAGTTAATTTTATGCAGTTATTTAATACTCTGTCTTTACATTTGTTTTCATTTCTCTTGACTAAATGGTACCATGTACAGTCTCTGCATGTGTACATTTTGATAAATTAGTTTTTTATTACAGATTTCTGTATATTTTATGGTAATAAATGGTAAAATATACTAGTATTTGCATATTTTATGCATACATGGGATACCTAACTCTTTTTTCACTATTTCTGGGCTGTGTAGTTCTTGTGTGAGTGTTTTCAAATTGTTGCATATCTCTTTATTTTTTCTAATATATAATTATTGAAAAATTCCACATATAAATGGACCTGTGCAGTTCAAACCCATATTGTTCAAGGCTCAACTCTATAGTATCAGAATTGTTAAGCTATACCACCAGGGACCTTTTTTTATTGAAATAAAATTCACATATAATTCACTATTTTCACCATTTTAAAGTGTACAATTCAGTGGTTTTAGGTATATTCACAGTGTTGTGCAACCATCACCATTACCTAATTCTAGAACATTTTTAATTACCCAAAAAGAAACCTGTTTCCCTCTTCTCCCAGCCCCTGGCAGTCACTAAAGGCAGCTTTTTAAAAAGTGGTATTTATTTCCCTTCCCAGATATTCTGATTCAGTAGTTCCAAAGATAAAGCTAGACATCTGTATCTTTAAAAAACAACAACAAACCATTCTGCTTTGCTTCTGGTAGTCAAGCAAGTTTGAATTACCAGGTGGCATAAGCCTAAAAGAACAGCATATTTTGAGTAAATTGAAATGTTCTGGAAGCAGTAATGTGAATCAAAGAGGATCTCGTCAAAGCTAAAAACAAATGCCAACGCAGTTTGATTGTCTTTAATTTAAAAGTCGGTTTAGGCAGGGTTGAAGTGAGGGAAAGAAACCATTTTATAAAATGTCAGCTTGTTGCATCTGTGTTTAGATTTCAGTTAACTTTTAATCCATGTAGTATGTATTCATCCTTTACTAAGTTTTGGTTTCAGTACTTTGTTCTGCTTATTTTCTCTTGGGTGTTTTTTTCCCCCTGACTTTTTTTTTTTTTAAACTTCTGCTTATCTTAGCCCACTTAGAGGAAAGCTTCCCCTCTTCCTGCCACCAAAACCTTGGTAAAAATGTACTCTTAAAGGATGAGTACTAAGTGCCAAGTAGGTATAGAGCTGTAGTAGTAAAGCTAAGTATATCTGATGACTTAACTGGGAAAGATTTGCTGACAGACTTTGAGTTTGATACCTTTTCGTTTTGTAGATAGAAGCTAAAGACAAATTCTGGTATTTTGTGATACCCCTATGAGGAATTTTGAAGTCAGACTTATAGTTGGAAAATAGAGTGACTAGACTTATAATTGGAAGATAGAGTAACTAGGGCTAACAAAAAAAATAATGTTTAAAGCATTGATTCTGAGGGTCCAGTGCTCACTGAATGTTATAAAACTATAAAGTGATCTCAAAATACAGAATTTTCTTTAGTTTCTTTAGAGGAACACTTCTGTAGATTTTCACTTTTACTTTTACATCCATAGCATATAACTTCACAAATTCCATTATCTACTTCTGTTCTCCAAAGTTCTCGTCTAGCCATACTATCTTGCCAATAGTCTACCAGTCTTTTCTCTCTTCTTGGATTTTTTCCCCTTAACCCTCACTTGTTTTGTCATGTTGAGTAGCTTTTCCCTACAGACTGCTCCCAAGGCTTATTCCTTCTTGATTGGTTTTTCCAAAGCATTTTCTCAACAACGTTTGGCTTCTTCCTATGGGCGATTTTGTACTCTCTGCTAGGAAGATAAAGTTTTCTCCAAATTGTTAGGATGAGAGTAAGTCGTAAACAAAAAAGAGCAACTTATTAATATTGCCTGAAGAATCGGTTTTGTTATTATACTAAGAAGTCTGACTGTCAAGCAAGACTTGACATTGCAGTTACCTCAGCCTTCAAGAAGGATGCTTATCTGTGTAATTATTCTTGTCGAGTTAGCTGTGTTGTTTGAATCTGCTCTTCTTGTTATTAAATTATAACTTAGCATTAGTTTAGTGACATTGTTACTGCCTAATTAGTTTTACTTGCTTGGTTAAACTTTACATTGTGGGTAGGGATACGGATTTTTATCAGTAGTTTTTAGCAAATTTCCAATAACTGGACTTTTTAGATATGCATGCATTGTGTCCCAAAAATGAGTCGGTCAGACTCCTTTTGCTAAAGCAAATGTGTATGTAATCCAAGAAAGTGTGCTTATAGAATATTTTTCTACTGGAAAGAAGGATTGGGTCAGGTAGATGGATACCACCTTACTTAGGTCAAGAGATTTAAGATACAGTAGTTTTCTTCCAGTTATGTGATTTCTCTTCCCCATCCCTCATCCCCCACCCCACATCAAAAGTAGTTTCTAGAGATCCCAATGAAGGAGGCTTTGAAAAATCAGTTTGGAAAATACTGTTTAAAGTTCTATTTAAATGTAAAGAATTGTATAAAACTTCATTTTTTCCTTATAATCTGAAAGAAAAAAATATCTGTGGTTTGCAAGCTTCTGCTAAGACGATTTTAAACTTAAAAATCTATAGAGGGCAGTAATTGAGTAAGCAACAAATTTTCTATCTAAAGTGGAGGGAAGAATAAACTTCCAGAGAAGCCAGTGTTAAAGGTGATAATTAAGAGGCAGTGATAAGAAACTAATAGTTGCTACATATACTTGCCAGAAAAACGGAAACAGATCAATCTAAGAGAAGAAAGCTATGGAGCATTTATGGCATAAGTAACAATCAGTAGAATAAAATAAATATTGTGCCAGTGTTTGAATGCTCTTTAGGATCAATCTTGTAAGTTAAAGTACTCTCACAAAGAGTTATCCTGTGAAGAAAGGAAATGACAGTTAAAAAATTTTAATGAGACACTCAGGCTGCTTAATGTAGTTATTTTTTAAATTAAGATGATACCCCACACACCCACATGCATGCATGTTGTGTATATATATGGTTTAATATGGTAGAGAAATCCTGTCTTAAATTAATGAAATGAATCCTTTTCTAATGAGATCGTTTATAGTATCAGTAAAAATACTCAGTAATTTAATTTGTTTTCAAATTTTCCTAATGATTAAGAACCACTGGGATACTTATTAAAAGTACAGATTCTTGGTTTTATTTCACACCTACTAAATGTGTATTTTAACCCGCACTCCAGGAAATTTTTATTAAGTAGGACTACATTAAACTAAAAACCTTTCGCACAGCGAAGGAAACAATGGAAAGGCAGCCTTTGGAATGAGAGAAAATATTTGCCATACATCTGGTAAGGGATTAATGTCCAAAATATATACAACTCAATAGTAAACAAATTCAGTTTAAAAATGGGCAAAAGACCTGAACATTTCTCCAGAGAAGACACACAAATGGCCAAGTATATGAAAAGGTGCTCAGCGCCTGGGTGGCTCAGTCGTTAACGCATCTGCCTTCTGCTCAGGTCGTGATCCCGGGGTCCTGGGATCGAGCCCCGCATTGGGCTCCCTGCTCTGCAGCAAGCCTGTTTCTCCCTCTCTCACTCTCCCTGCTTGTGTTCCCTCTCTCGCTGTGTCTCTCTCTCTGTCAAATAAATAAATAAATAAAATCTTAAAAAAAAGAGAGAAAAGGTGCTCAGCATCACTAATCATCAGGGAAATGCAAATCAAAACCATGATGAGATCTCACCTTACACCTTTTAGGATGGCTGTTACCAAAAAGACAAGAGATAGCAAGAGTTGGTGACCGTAGGGTGACAAGGTCCCTTATACACTCTAGTTGGAATGTAAGTTGGTGCAGCCACTGTGGAAAAGAGCATGGAGGTTCCTCAAAAAATTAACAATATAACTGCTATCTGATCCAGCAATCCCACTTTTAGGTATATATCTAAAGGAAATGAAATCAATACCTCAAAGTGATATTTCTACTAATCAGTGTTGCAGCATTAGTCACCAAAGCCAAGTGTAGAATCAGCCTTAATGTATGTTGATGGATGAATAGATAAAGAAAATATGGTCTTCATATTTACAATGGAATATTATTCAGTCATTGAAAAAAAGGAAATCCTCCCATTTGTGCTAACATGGATGAACTTGAAGGACATTACATTAAGTGAGATAAGCCAGAGACAGAAAAATAAATACTGTATGATTTCACTTACGTGTGGAATCTAAAAATGAACTCATGGAAGCAAAGAGTAGAATGGCGGTTGCTGGGGATTGGGGGAAATGGGGAGATGTACAGCATGGTGACTATAGTTAATAATGTATTATATACTTGAAATTTTCTTATAGACTCAAGTGCTCTTACTACACACACACAGATAAAATGTGTTAATTATGTGACATGATGGATGTTTTAATTAGCTTGTGGTAATCATTTCACAGTGTATACATATATCAAATTACCACATTGTACACCTTAGATATATACAGTGTTTGTCAGTTATACTTCAGTAAAACCAGGGGGAAAAGATGAGGTTTGATGAGAGTGTACATTCTTGCCTCATTGTTGATCTTAGGAGACAAAGCATTCAAGTTCTGTTCTATTACTGGGAGTTGTTTGCCATTAATCAGTATTAACTTTCATCAAATGCTTTTTCTGTATCTGTTGAGACTACCATTTGTTTTTTTCGCTTTTAGTCTGTTAATACAGTGAATTGCATAGATTGATTTTCACGCATTAAGCTGACCTTCAGTTACTGGGATAAATCCTACTTGTCATGATGGATTGTCCTTTTTATATATAGTTGAATTTAATTTCCTAATATTTTATTGAAGATTTTTTTGTATATGATCATGAGCTGTTATATTGATCTGTAGTTTGTTTGGGAGCCCAACATGGGGCTTGAACTCACAACCCTAAGATCAAGACCTGAGCTGAGATCGAGTGAGGCGGTTAACCAACTGAGCCACCCAGGCGCCCCAATTATATTAAATTTATTACTGTTTGTTTTTGACCCATGACATGCCTGTCTTGGTGAATATTCTGTGTGCCTTTGAAGAGAATGATTATTTTCCTGTTGTTGGGCAGATTTTTGTACAAATGTCAGTTAGATCCAGTTGACTTGAATTGATGGCATTTTTCAGTTCTTTTATATCCTTGTTAATTTTCTATCTTAGACTAGTTGAAGCTTTCAGCTGTAATTATGAATTTGTCTATTTCTCCTGTCAGTTTTGCCAGTTTTTGCTTCCTGTATTTTGCAGCTCTTTTGCTAGTTGCATACACATTTAGTGGACTGATCTAATTACACACTGAACTTATCAGTGTGTAATAAGTAAAGTTCACCCTTTGCTCTGAGATCTGTTTTGTCTGATATTAATGTAGTTACTCTAGCTTTCCTTTGATTAGTGCTTGCATGGCATATCTTTTTTCCATTCTTTTCCTGCCTTCTATTTGGTTATTTGTACATTTTAAGATACTCTGTTTTAGTTTACCTAATGTGATTTTGATTATCCTGTGTATAGTTTGTATATTGGTTGCTCTAGCAGTTACATTATATAGCATAGGCTCAGAACCTAACTATATATTAAATGCTTTTTATTGATGGAATATTTTTAGAATCTAATTTTGATTTTTTGAAATTTTCCAAATAAAGTTATTGAAAGGTAATACAAGCTTTTTCTGACAGTCCATTAATAGAATATTATTGCTATGTATAATTTTCTTAAAAAATATTAATGACAGTCCTAAATTCACCAATAACTTGCTTTGCTTGATCTACGAAGGAGCTAGTGCTTTATCTTTATAGTCTCACCTAGACTAATGCCTGGGGTTGATATTATGCAGATCCGTTTTGCTTTTGAGTCAGAATTTTTGTGTTTATATATGACTCATAACTGTAACTCTGTAGGCTTTACACAAGGCTAGTTTTGAGGGCAGTGCTATGTTTAATGATTCTATTTATATGGTAATAGTTGAAACAGTTGAATGATCCCAAGGTAAACTGTGCCTCATGTGTGTAGTATCAAAAAAGTTTCTTTATTCAAGTTTATTTCCTCCTCTATAAATGAAAGATTTGAACTATTTGAACTCTGGCAGTTTTTTTCTGTTGGAATGTATTCTAATTTGGCTATGTTCAGATTAATTTAATCTAGTTTTGATAATCTACAAGTTAAGTCAGTTCATTTAAGGGATTTTGGGGTTTGATTCACCTATTGCAATCAAACAGTTTAAAGCACCAATAGAACAATTTGAAGAACATAGAAGATTTTATTAATCTTCTGTTCAAGGTGTCTGGGTTTTAATAATTCACATAGATGCTAGAATATAGCTTACTTAGACCTGTAATATCCATCTATAAGAAATTTATTGCATGAAATAATTAAAAATTAGGCTTGTCAGTCATTCTGCTTAATGTTGTGGTCTGTCATGCTCCTGTTGGCCAGCAACTTCAGTCTAGCCCAGTGCTATACAGTAGAGCTCTCTGTGATAATAGAAATGTATATCTGTATTATATAGTAGTTACTTTAATTTTAGTTAATTTAACTTTCAACAGCCACATGTAGCTGGTAGGTCATCAGACAGCAACACTGGTCTAGTCTCATGGCTTCCCTTTTTATATGTAAAACTCCCTTCTTGGAATTTTTTTGGATTTCAAGTGTAAGCTTGTATGTAAGCATAAGCTTCTAAGAAGATTCTTGACCTATTGCAGAGCAGGAAACAGAAGGCTGAACAAATTAGAAAGAAAATGATATATGACATGATAATTACAGTATGATAAACATTAAGCAAATGAATAGGTTGGTAAAGTGACTAACTGCCTGGGAATGTCTGGGAGTTGAGTGAAGGTGAATAAATACTCCAGGAATTTCAAGTAGGAAGGGTTTCATAAATTTAAGTTAATTTAAAATGGAATTAGATATTGTAAAATTGCAGTCAAACCTATCAGATTCTTGGTTGGGTCTTCAGAAGTATATTCCAGACCAATGCAGAACTACCAGAGAATCTGCTAGGACCGTCTACCTTTAGAGACAGGCTGAAATGACAAACCCTTTGTTACTGCTTTCATTTCTACTGCTTGTGTTTCCTTGAAAAACTGGATATTAGATATTAGTCTAGAGAAGATGGGAAGAAATATAAAAGTAGTTCTCTTTTCTTTTCAGTGACAAGCTGAGTGGACTTTAATTAGAAGCTCAAATTCTTAAATGAAAACTTAGTTTAGGCTAGGACTTTTAGAGACATAGAGAATATCAAATTGCATTAACTGTGGTATATACCTTTAAGTAGGTTTCATTGCATATGAATACAAATAACCCTTATATATCCATTCTTTACAGATCCAGGATGAGAAGACTGATAAAAGAAGAAGCTAGCTGAACAGCTATAAGATGCCCAAATCTGGGTTCACAAAACCAGTTCAGAGTGAAAATTCTGACAGTGACAGCAATATGGTAGAAAAACCATATGGAAGAAAGGTATATGATTATACTAAAGATGTGTTGACTCCTTTGGAATTGGCAAGAACTCCCCATTTAGTATTTTTAGTAATTACCCATAAAATAAAAAGCAGTTGGATGCCAGATAAATCCAAACCATTTATCTAAATCTTTCAGAATTAAATTGGATTCCTAGGAATAAGATTGTTTTTCATTCCCTGAGATAACACAATTACTAATATGTCATATTTACTTAAGAAATAATCAGTGAGAGGGGGTGAAAAAAAAAATCCAAGACTTCACAATCATTTGGCATTTATTTCTCCACCTCCTGACCCCCAGTAGCAAAACACACATATACAGTAGCAGTTGTATTTTCCATATATTTAACCTTGGGTAAATTTACATAACTTTTCCAACCTCAGTGTCTCTCTCTCCAATGGAGGACAAGAGTACTTTAGAGAATTGTTGTGACAGTGAAATGGCATAAGTATAGTGCCTAATGTAATGCTTGTTACATAATATGTGCTTAATAAATATTAACAGTTTTTGTTGTTTATTATTAGTCATTGCCAGTGACCTATGATTCTTTTTACATCTATCCTTCTTCATTCCTAACTGGTCTCAATCTCCTTTATCTAGTTAATTTTACACATTATCTTTGAATTTTTCCTTTTTGTTTTTTTGTTTTTCCTTTTAAGTCTTTTCTTCCCCCTAAGTCATTTTCTTATTGAAGGACATCTGAAATGTTTCCGGTTTTTCGCAAATATGAATAGAGTTGCAATGAACATTTGTGTACAAATCTTTTTTTTAAACCCTTTATTGAGGTATAATTTACCCTTAAAATTCACTCATTTAGTGTATAATCTGGTGATTTTTAGTAAACTTACAAAGTTTTGCAGCCATCATCACAATCCAGTTTACACCCTTTCCATCATGGCTAAATGATGCTCATGCCCATTTGCATTCAGTCCCTATTCCCACCCCAACCCCCAGGCAACCCCAAATCTGCTTTCAAAATTAGGAATTTTAAGTTTTCAGAATTTGTTGTTTTCAAAAACTGTTTTGGCTATTCAGGATCCTTTACATTTCCAGACAAATTTTAGGATTAGCTTGTCAGTTTCTACAAAAAACCTGTTGGGATTTTTAGTAAGGATTTTATCGAATAGATCAGTTTGGATAGTGTTGACATCTTAACAGTATGTCTTTCAGTCCATCACCACTGAATATCTCTGTTTATTTAGGTCTTCAGTTTCCCTGAGCAATACTTTATAGTTTTTAGTGTACAAATCTTGCACTTCTTTTGCTAAATTATTAGTGTTTTATTCTTTTGGATGCTATAATAGTTAATTTCATTTTGGGTTTTTTATTGCTAGTGCATAGAAATAGAATTGATTTTTATATAGTGATTTTGTATTCTGTGACCTTACTGAACTCATGTATTGGTTCTAAAAGTCTGTGGATTCCTTAGGATTTTCTACAAATGGGATCATGTCCTCTCCGTATAAAGATAATTTTACTTCTTTTCCAGTATAGATACTTCTGTTTTTTTCTTGCCTGATTGCACTGGCAATCTCTGCCTTTGATTAAAATGATTAATCCATTTACATTTAATATAATTATTCATAGGGTTGGATTTACATCGCCATTTTGCTCTGTGTTCTTATATGTTTCATATTTTTTTTGTTTTTCTCCCATCTGTGCTGCCTTTTTTTATTCTAAATATTTTTCATTGTACTATTTACATTTCTGATTTCTTAAACTTCTTAAATTTCTGATTTCTTGAATTGTAATCTTAAGAGGTTGATCTCTGGATTATAATATGCATCTAATTATTCTAAGTTAATATTGACTTAATTCCAGTAAAATATAGCAACTTTGTTCCTGTATAGCTCCATTTCCTCCCCTTTTTTTGTGTATCTATCTACAGATTCATCAACATTTGCTATTAACTCCAAAATAGACTGTTATGATTTTGTACAATCCTTTAAAGAAATGAAAGAAGAAAGGGGAAACACATATTCATACAGTTCTTTTTACCTACAAATTTACCAGTTTCGTCACTCTTAATTTCTTCTTCTTACAGACTCAAGTTACTGTCTGGTTGTTATTTTCTTATAGTCTCTAGGAATTTCAGTATTTACTGTAAAACAGACCTTCAGCCATGATTAGATTTCTCAGTCTTCATTGATCTAGGAATATCTTGGTTTTGCTGTATTTTAAAAACAGCTTTATTGAGATATAATTCACATACCATATGATTCACTTAAAGTGTACAATTCAGTAGTCTTTTATATTTACAGAGTTGTGCAGTTATCTCCACTATTGATTTTAGAGAATTTTTACCCAAAAAAGAAACCTGTGTATCCATCAGCAGTCACTCCTCGTTCTGTCCCCAACTTTCACAGCCCTAGGCAGTCACTAATCTACTTTCTGTCTCTGTAGAATTGCCTATTCTGGATGTTCCATACAAATTGAGTTATAGAATTGTGGTCTTTGGTGACTGTTTTCAAAGCGCAGTTTTGTTGGATATAGATTTCTTAGTTGACTTTTTTAAAGAAAAAAAAATTGAATGTCACCCTACTTCTTTCTTGCTTTAACTGTTTCTGATAAGAAGTCAGCTGTTTTGTACCATTGTCAAGATGAATTTTTTTTTTCATTGCTTCTCTCTCTTTGACTGTCATGTGCTTAGGATTCCCTTGTATTTATTCTATTTGGGGTTTCTTGAGCTTCTTAGATCTGTAGATTAAAGGCTTTCATGAAATTTGGAATATTTACTGTTTTTTTTTTTTTCACATCTGCTGGTAAACATTTCTAATACATTTTCAGTTACTCTGCTTTTCAAATCCAGTATTGCCATTTGGTTGTTTTTGTAATTTTTCTTTATTAGTATTTTCTGTTTGATAAGTCATTGTCATACTTTAATTTTTTAAACATTGTTTTATTTCTTTATAATAACTGTCAAATCTAGTATTTGGGCTTACTCAGAGAAGTTTCTATTGAATACTTTTTTCCTTGCTTTTTTTGTATGTCTTAATTTTTATTGAAAACTGGACAATTTAGATCATATACTGTAGCAGTTTTACAATTCTGGGTTCTCATTATTTCCCACCGGAAAGTTGTAACTGTCGCTGAGTTTTTTTATTTATTTATAATAAAATGTTAAGAATTTATCTGCAGTATTTGTCTCAACCACTGGCATCCATTTTTTTTTCTTTTTCTTTTTTGGTCTTGCTTCCACAGGGTTACCCCTGTCTGTGTAGATTAGTCAGCAGCAGTTGATTGGTCAGAGGTTGTACTCAAATACCAGGAGCCATAAGACTTCCACCTTCTATTGACAGACCTGCCTGTGTGTTGAGGAGTGCATTCAACATTCAGGCATTTTTGTTTTGTTTTTTTTAAGATTTTATTTATTTGACAGAGCACAAGCAGGTAGAGCGGCAGGCAGTGGGAGAGGGAGAAGCAGGCTCCCCACTGAGCAACGAGCCCAATGTGGGGCTTGATCCCAGGACCCTGGGATCATGACCTGAGCCGAAGGCAGACACTTAACTGACTGAGCCACCCACATGCTCCCCTCTTTAGGCATTTTTGAAATCTTCCCTGGTATTTACTTTCTGTTGGGCTCACCCAGGTCTTCCCCTTGCTTGTGTGCACTCAGCTAAGGATATGTGGAGAGCTTGGACCCTCCCAGATTTCCTCTGCATGTACACACCATCTCCCAGTCAGTGAGGGATATATGGAGAGCTTAGCCCTTCTCAGATCTTCCTCATACATTAACATAGCTTCCCCTCTCAGCCAAGGATATGTGCAAACAAATCTTATCTGGTACACCCTATGGCTCTCTCGTTTCTGCAGTCTCCTTGGTAAATATCTGGCTTATTCACCAGCTGCTGCTCTTCTGCAGCAGGATCACAATCTTAGGCTAATAGGACTATGCATTGTGCCCCCTCCAGTTGTTTCCTACCCTGTTTGCTATTTTTATAAACAATGCAGCTGGGTGTGGGCTTTTGGCCTTCTATACCAATTCAAGTTGACACTCTTTGGCAGCAAAGATGCTGGTTTTCATTGCCAACCCCACCCCAGTAGCACTTCATGAAACTAAGCATCAGCCAGGGAATGAAAGCATTCCCCGGGCAAGAATGCCAAAGACACTCACTGTTCTTGAAAAAAACATCGTTTTTCTTGAAAAAAGAAAAAAAGTTTTCTTGAAAATTTAAGCAGTTTTTCTTGAAAGAAAAAGGCTTCTCAATTTGTTGTTTGCTTTTTTCAATTTCTAGAGCCTTGAAGTGGTTGTTTTGACAATTGTCTAGATTTGTAGTCGTTTCTTGGGGAGATAAATTGCCAGTATCTTCACTCCACCATAGACAAGTTTCCCCAAATAAATTGCCAGTGTCTTCACTCCACCATAGACAAATTTCCCCAAATGTGACAAATCTTAAGCAGAATGGTTTCATTATTAGTTTTATCTAACAAACCTTATATGGGATTCTTAGTGTATTATGTACTGTTTTATGACACTAAGCATAAAACAACAGGTGGTTAAGGTATGATTTAAATCTTTATGAAGACTCTTTAATAATTCTTCCTGTTTGTCTGAAATGTTTTGCTCTCAGGACCTCTTCAACATAATCAAAGATCCCAAAAAGGGTCACCTGGGTGGCTCAGATGGTTAAGCATTTGCCTTCAGCTCAGGTCATGATCTCCAGGTCCTGGGATCTACCCCCACATTGGGCTCCCAGCTCAGCGGGGAGTCTGCGTCTCCCTCTCCCTCTGACTGTTTGCCTGCTTGTGCTCTCTCTATCTCTCTCTCTTAAATAAATAAATAAAATATTTGGGGGGGAAAAAAATCCCAAAAAGCTTTTTTACATGTGGGTATATCTGTTGATATTTACAGTATCAGAAATTAGAACTGAGAAAAAATTAATGTTATATTAACTGGTTTAAAAAAACAGTAAAACTATTACATGTTTACACACATAATATATTTTCATGGAAAACAACTATATTGGATATATAAGTATATCCAAAACAAAAAATATTAGAAGAGTGTCCTTGGTTTTGCACAGATCTTTAATGTCTGATTTAACAGAAGACCACTGAATTCTCATCTGCTTCTGCATGCAGTGTATTTGGATATCACTTGTCATGTAGTCTCTAGAAAACTCTAGTATTCTTGAGAGAATGAGCAAGGTACAGTAACACCTTACTGTGAGCATATTTCTGACCTTGCAGATCCTCTGAAATGGTCTCAGGTACCATACTTTGAGAATTGCTCTACCATTGTAAGAAGCACATTAATGGAAGTATTGAGTGTACAATGATGGGACAAAAAAGGAGAGAAGCAATCAACTGTAGAGGGTTCAGGGATGGTTTCACAGTAGAAAAGATACTTAATCTGAATTCTCAAGGATGAATGAGTATGTGGCCAGCAGGAAAGTGGAAGTGGAGGACAGTCCAAGATGTAAAAAAGACATGAATTTTCACGTTACAGTAGTACATATAAAGTCAGGATGTAGCCTGTGGAGGATGGAGGGTAGGAGATGAGTATTAGACACGGGCTGGTTCATTATGGCCTTATGTGTCTTTTTTTTTTTTTTAAAGATTTTATTTATTTATTTGACAGAGAGAGACATAGCGAGAGCAGGAACACAAGCAGGGGGAGTGGGAGAGAGAGAAGCAGGCCTCCCGCAGAGCAGGGAGCCCGATGTGGGACTCGATCCCAGGACCCTGGGATCATGACCTGAGCCGAAGGCAGACACTTAACGACTGAGCCACCCAGGCGCCCTGGCCTTATGTGTCTTGCCAAGGAACTTGAAATTTATCCTGTAGCCATTGAGTTAAAAGGGAAGGGCTATGGTAGAAAGCAATTAGAGTGTTATTTTAAAAATCCAAACAAAAGGCAGTGTGGGCAGCGGCTATGGGGATAGAAAGAAGTTGGCAGATCTAAATGATGTTGAATGAATCAAACTTGAGTTGTAGAAAAAGTAATCTGGGTCCACCCTGAGGTTTATTATTCCCTGAGAAGGAATCCAAGAAATGGAATGGGTTGTTTTGAGAAGAATGTTTGGTTTGTACTTGTTGATTTGGCCATTGGAACATCCAGCTGGAAGTATTAATAAGCAGTTAGATAAAAATCCAGAGCTCAAAACAGCTCATTGGAAATAAATATATGAGGATTAGTGAAAAAGTAACCTTATCATTATGGAGATGTCACCCAAAGAGAGTGGAGAGAGAATGGAGGAGAGTATACCCTGAGGAATTCAAATATTTAAGAGTCATCAAGAGACAGGAAATGAGGACAGAGAGAACCAGGAGAGGCTAAACAGAGAAGAGTAGCTAAGGGAGTCTGTATGCCAAATGCCACAGAGGTTAGCAGGAAGGGTGAGGCCATTGGATTTTGTCAGTTGAGATACCTTAAAATGACTTAAAATGACTTTGCTTGGTAAAGGTAATTTCAGTAGAGTTTTAGGGACAGAATGCAGTGCTAGATTTGAGAAGACAATTAGAACTTCTTTTTCTAAATGTTTGAATATAGTAAAGGTTACATTTGTGAAATTATATCTGGGCTGCTTGATATCATTTTGGGGGTTGAATTTATATGGCTGAACTTGTTAAAACTTCTGTTCTTCCTAGGTACTTTGTATGTAGCTTTTGAAAGCTGCCACTAAATAAACAGTAGTGGCTAAGCATTGCCTTCATAAAAGTGTAGAAACAACTAGCAAAAAGCAAACACTTTTCACTAACATACTTCTATTAAAAACATTGCTTTGGTAAGTTAAGAATGCTTATTAATCATTAGATTTATACAATAAATGGGAAGAATAATACAGACTACTATATTTTTCATTTATTAATATTTGGCTTACCCAAAGTGATATATTTAATTCTTCTCAATCTCTGTACAATCACTTAATCAAGATCACATACTTGTTTGTTTGGGTAAGTATCAGAAGTTCTTCTGAGGCAATGTGCATGGTGCTCATTGCCATGTTTTAGGATTTCTGAGCAGGTTGACATTGAAAGCTGTTGTTAAAAGTGATTTTCTTCAGTGTTAGGTATTTAACTTAGTGAGTAGATTGGCCTTGAAGCCAGCCTCAAGCTTCTTCTGAGTTTTTTTCTTCCATACAGTTTTAGAAATGAATATACAGTTCTGATAGAGATCTTATTTACAGTTTAATATGACACAGACTATTGCTGTTATGAGATCCTAACTTAATAAAATAACCTGAACCAAAATTTAATTTCTTAAATGATTTAAGTGGAGCATAATTTTAAATAATAATCACATTCTATAGCAATACGCATTTAATATAAAGTGCTTTCATTACCTCATTAAATATCACAATAGGAGTTCATCAAAAATGTCTCCTCACAATTCTTCAAGTATTTTATCCTTTCAGTGCTAATCTGTGGGATTTTTTTCCATTGATTTTAGTTTAGAAATTATTTTGTACTGTTTTCAGCTGTAAGTTAGTATTTATGATCTGTAAAAAAAAAAAAAAAATCTTTGATAAAACCTTCTATGAAAATCTAAAATCTAGGTTAAATTCATGAAGTGTGAAAGTGGCTATTAATCATTTAACCTGCTAAGTAGCTGTCTTATCCTTTTCATCAACATACTTCAGACCTTCATTATTTTATATCCAAGTGATAATAGAGAAATTTTTATTTTACTGTTCAAGTAATATAATACATGTTGGTTGTAGAAAACTTAGAAAATACATAGAAGAATAATGAAAATAGAAATTGCCTTGTAAAAAACCATCAAGAATCTGAGATTGCATTGTACACTGTCCTACTTGCAAGCTAATCAGCTTCATGGATGCTGGCAGGAGATGCGAGACTCCTGAGTGGGATATAAAGGAAAGTTAATTTCTCATAACAATAGCAGTAGCCATCTATCAGCATTTGTGCCTGTAACGTGAGCCCTATTTCTCACAAGGGGATGCAAAGAGAGCCAGGTGACAACTACATATAAAGGGGGTTGCAGTACAGGAGAGGAACCCCAGATCTTTTATAATGGGCAGTAAGTCCACCTGACTTACTCCCCCTAAAGGGAGAAATTATTTATTATACAGAACAGGATACAGATCTGCCCTTTGTGCTCTATGGGGAGATGCTACCTTCCAAGGCTGTTCTCCATATAGATATTCTTGAAAAGATAGTCCAGAACAAAGGGAGTTAGTGTCTCTGTTTGTAAGATGTGCAGATATGCAAGAGAGCCATGGAGAATTCTCTCCCAACACACCAGTAATGCTGCTACCTACAGATAGCTCTTCATATTTAAGGTTGTGTCCTTCAAGAGTTTTCTATTTTTTTATTTCTCGGTAAATTTTTACCTCTTCTTTTTTCCATCTTACTGAGTTAGTAAAGGCTACCAGTATATTGTCTAACAGTAACAGTGATAGAAGGTCATACTCATCTTGCCATTGATTTTTGTTGTCATTGTTTTTTTATTAATGTATAGTAGGCCCCACATGTTTACATTGATTTCATTACTGTGTATGTTAGCTGTTGTAGGTTATTGAAAGAATAACAGAATTAACATAAATGAAAAGACTTAAAATATTTTAAAATAATCTAAGAGTTCTAGACTTTTCTATGTCATGGGTATGGAAGAAGAATGTGCCAGTGATTTGGTAATACAGAAATTTCAGGACAATCAGATGTAACTATGTATTTTGAAAGTTTTTTTCCCCAGATCTGAAAATAATTTTTAAAGTGTTTAAGAATCTCACAAAAACCTTTTGTTTAAGTAGTACTAACCAGGATAGTTTTATTTTACAGAGAACAGAACTGGTTGGTAGCAGTTAGAAATATTCACACTAATCACCATATTGCAGAGGAGAGTGTGATCAGTATGTTCTTGTGAACATTTTCCACTTAACATGTTATCAAATTGGTTTCTTTTAACTTGTTTTATGGCACAGAACAGTATCTTTATTTACACAGGTTCAAGGGAAAATGGACATCTTCACATTTTTCTTAGATTCTATTAATAACAAAGATTCCTATTTCTAAGGCAAGTCTCTAGAATTTCGTTGGTTAATCTTTGTATTAATCATGCCTTTTTATTTCTGATGATTTGACATCTGGGGCCTGCTGACACCAGGGAGACTACCGCTTCCAGGGCTAGCCAATTCCCAAAGATAGTAAACAACTCACTTATGACCAACATTTCATATGCAAACCAACCAATCCAGAGTCCAGACCCAGCCACCAGCCGTATCCAACTCTCCCACCCTGGGCCACTGTCCCCCTGCCCTAATAAATGACTCTAGAGCCGGGTACCAGACAGTAAGAGAAACAACGCCCATAGCCCAGAAACTGCTGACGTTACTAAAAATACCCAATCCTGAGCCCATTTACTCTGCTTTGCCTTTTCTTTCCTGAGGAAACCACAATAAAAGCTTTTCCCCTCATTTCCCTTCTCTCTTTCTGCCTCCTAACCCACCTTGGTTTGTGTCCCTGTATAGTGTGGCGTGCCCCCTCATCTTGAGAACTATAACAAACTGTCCTTTCAGTGGCAGTGGTCGCCTTGTCTGTCAGCTTCACCATACATGAGTAATAATAAAACCTACATTCTAAAACAACCTTGTAAAGAAAATACATGCCTGTGAAGTTCAATATCAATGGCAGAAGTGGAAAAACAGCTCAAGAGGATTTAACTTTATAACTGAGAAATAAATAATACGAGGCTGTTATTCTTCAGTAATCTTTATCAGTTAAGATATAAAGAAGTCACATTCTCTTCCTGATTTTGTTAATAGATTTATCAAAAATGAATGTAGACTCGGTCAGAATGTTATTTTTGTCACCTGGTAAATTCATTGTATAGTTTTTCTTTAATCTTTTGATGCAGTGAATTGTCTTAAGAGATTCTCTAATAATGAACTATTCTTGTATTCCTTGGGTGAACCCTGCTTGATTATGATATATTATCTTTCTAAGTTCTAAGACACTAAATCTGATTTGACAGTTTATTTAGGATAGTTTATTTTTGTGTTTATTTCATAACCAGTTTAGTTTATAATTTCTGTCTTATATTCTCTTTTGGTATCAGTTTTATTTTAGGCTTATAAGATGGATTGTTACTTCTTATCATACCTTCATGCTTATAGTATTTACATGACATGTGAAATATCTGTCCCTTGAGTTTTTTTTACTCTCTTGTAAAATCTTCTGGGCTAGGTACCTTTTTTAAACTTAAAATCTTTAGCTATGGATTTATGGTCTTCTATGATTATTGGTCTATTCAGGCTTTCTATTTCTTTCATGAGCCAATTTATAGTAATGTATGTTTTCTAAGAGAATAGTCTATTTTTCTAGGCCTCTTAAACTTTTGGTGGTATAAAAATGAATACAGTATTTTTTTTAACTTTTTAATAACCCCTCTGGGAGTTTGATTTTATTGATAAATTCTACTTTTTAAAAAACGCACTATTTAATTTTTCATGCCTCTTCTTCCCCCTCTTCCTTCATTTTCTGTCTTGGGTTGAGAGCTGGTATCTTCTGTAATCTGAGTCTACTTATTTGCTTCTGAGAGTCTCTATAATTATTATATCTGTCATTTATTATCATCACTATTCTTTTTTTAAAAATATTTGTTTGAAAGAGAGAGAGAGAGAGAACAAGTAGGGGAAGGGGTAGAGGGAGAAGCAGACTCTCTGCTGACCCCAGGATTAAGACCTGAGCCGAAGGCAGACACTTAACCGACAGAGCCACCTAGGCGCCCTCATATCACTATTCTTTTAAGCTCTCCTGCTAAGGTGATAGGGCTTAATTCTTAGTATCTAGCAGGTTTTTCATAAAGGAGTCGTTAATAGCCCAGTTTATATGTGCAGTACCAATTTAGATATTTGGATTATAAATGTGAACTTGATAATGGTTGTAGACCATGAAGGTAGGATACTCACCTGAATGGGTGGGCACAGGGTATTAACAAAGCACAGTATGTTTAATTATACACAGAATCGCTTTTTCAGGTTTATGTATTTGTTTGTTGATGATTCATCTATATTATACTTAGATACAGAGTTTTATTCAAGATATTTTGTTTTATTGTTATTTTAAAATTCTGTCATCAAGTAAAAGGGGAATATGAGACAAGTTAAAAAATGTTAAATTTGTTGAAACTGGGTCTTGAATACATTGAAGACAGTGGTTTACCATACCTCTCTACTTTTGTACATATTTGAAACTTTTCTTCATTAATTTTTAGGTACTGTATTGCTTAGCTAATATTGTTACAACTTTATTCATATTTGATTTTTAATAGAGTAAAGACAAGATTGCATCATATAGTAAAACTCCAAAAATTGACCGAAGTGATGTGGGCAAGGAGATGAAAGAGAAATCATCCATGAAACGTAAACTTCCTTTTACCATTAGTCCATCAAGAAATGAAGAACGAGATTCAGACACAGGTAGAATAATTTGTTGTTCTCTGGTAAAATCTTAATCATTCTTTTACTATGATTTTCTTCATATCATTCCTCTTGCACCCATTTTATAGAGAAATATTTGTATTTCAGTATTTCAGATTTATCATTTTGGGGCAGAAATTCATACATTTCTCACCCAAACATGATCTCTAATCAGATAACAACAATTTGCTTCTTTCCTTACTCTCCATGTTTATTACAAATCTCTTACCACTTTCAGAACTTAATTTCTTGGGGAGCATTTCAGTGATGAAAATTTACTGTGATAGGGAGCATAGGATATGTTAGAGGTGAGAAAAAGTTGTTGAGTTTTTGTGGACACACTATTGAACCCACCAGAGAAAACAGTATAGGCAGTTTAGATTCAGAAATGAATCCGAAATATGCCCTCCCCAACCCTGAAAAAAAATTACTGAGGTTTATCGCCTAAGCCCAATTCATGGTACCTTTTTTCCTCAAAACTCTCATATGTCAGGAATGATCCTTGACATCAGTCAATCCCAGTTGTTCACAATAGATTAGAACCTCATTACCGCTATCTACTAAATCACTACTAGATTGTGTTCTAGCCCTGAACTAATCATTTCTTGAAGCTAAACTTCAGTATTTGATATGTATTTATCATAATTGTTTTATCCCTTGCATAAAATACTAATAATGAACTGTTTTTAAGAATGTTTCAGCTTCACTCACAGAAAGTTAGCGTTCTAATCTGAGTTTATATACAGAGATTATATTCTGCTTATACCTTTCCAGCCATTTTAATCATCAATATGGAAATGATCTTGACTCTGGAATCTGAAAATACTCTATAAAGGCTTTTGAAACACCTTATGCTAACATAGCTTTAGAAAGTACTTAAATTAACTTTCAGGAGGTAGGCCTCCTTTTGTGTATTTTGCTGTCTCTCTTAGCTTGAATTAGAAATTCTTATACATGACATTTTTAATCCTTGAAAATTGTTCTTTTTTGCAATGATTAAGATATTTTGTGCTTTGTTCATTTTAAGTTACACTGACTTCTAGAGATTCAGTCTTTTTTTCTGAAGAATGACTCCTTATCCTTAAGCAGTATTCTCAACCGATTAGTTGATCACTTAGCTGAGAAGGTGCGTATGTGCCTTTAGATAGATAAGATTTAACTTTTCTCGTATTTTTTCCCTGGAAGTCCTTTTGTTTATCATTTTTAAAGTACTTGCATTAACCAGGTTTTGTTTTCCAGTGACAGTGATATTTTTACTAGTAATTGAAGAAGGGATTTAGATAAATTCAAAGAATGTAAATATATTTTTAGAAGTAAATAAGATTTCAAAATAATAAACTTCCCATGAGAACCTTGTTATCAGATCAGCTAGATTATTTGTCTTTTATTTATTGTAAAATAAAGTAGAAAATGTTACTTAGGCACAAAGTTTAAGCACTGGATAAACATAATGTAATTCATATTTTATTTACTACATTATATACTTTTTCCTTGCTGCAATTTTTCCACTGCATGAATGTAGCAGAATGTTGCAGCTCGCTCTCATTGTTTTGTAACAAATTCCTAGATATCTTTTGGAAAGGTTATATGCTAACACTAGACAAGATTTTAATGGATTTAAACATTTTTGGTAGGCTAAATTTACAAATTCTAGTAAAAAGTAGATGTAGGCTTTAGTTTTGCTTGTGCATGCGTACACACACACACACACACAAACACACACACACCCCGCCCCCGCCCAGAGCATTAATAAGAATTTCCCCAGGCCCAAAGCAAAATGTCTTATTTACAATCCATCTGTCTTATTTTCATAATTTAAAAAAAAAAAAAGGAGAATCCAAAGTACTATCAAGTGGTATTTTCCATATGAAAATAATTATAGCACCAAGACCCACATTTGACATTGATCTTTTTTTATAAAATGTACTATATTTTAAATGATTAGTTAAAATTATAAAGATATAAAGGAAATATTTACAACATATATGACAATCCTTGTTTCTTAATATATTTAGTATTTAAAGTTCTCTGAAATGTGAAGAGAAAAAAATGAGAAAATGGAGAAAAGATAACAAGCAAGTAGTTTAAAACAACAGAATTGCTCTTGGCAAAGAAATATATATACATATATTCTTTAAGATTTTATTTACTTATTTGTGAGAGAGAGAGAGAGAGCATTGGGGGGGGAGGGTCAGAGGGAGAAGGAGACTCCCCGCCGAGCAGGGAGCCCGATGTGGGACTTGATCCTGAGACTCCAGGATCATGACCTGAGCTGAAGGCAGTCGCTCAACCAACTGAGCCACCCAGGCGCCCAGCAAAGAAATATATTTTATTTATTTCAATAATAATCAAAGAAATACAATATGTAACAATTGAGAAAATTGTTGACCTAAATCGTACCAGGTGGTCACTGGCCAGATTACTTTAGTTGGTCTAAATAATAGGAATATTTGTTGGAGGTAAATATGAAAACATTTATCCAGAACTAAAGTTTGTTAATGTTTGACTTATTCTTTCTTTTGGGATTTAATCTGTATAAGTAATTGATGACAATGAAAATTATCTTTATCTCCACTTCATCTATAATAGCAAAAATAAACCCAGGAAAATAATGTCAAGTAATAGAGAATTTGTTCGATTATGGTAAATCCAATGAAGAAATACAATTTTTACTCTTAATAACATTGTAGAAGAATACATGAAATGGAAAGATATTCATAGCATACAGAATTTAAAAATAGGTTATGAAATAATATGTACTGTTTGAAAGCTTATGTATATTTATATTTGTATGGGTGTGTACACAGGGCATATATTAACACACATATTGAAAGATAAGATTGTTTAAATAGAAAAGACTATTTCATTGTAGAACTAAGCCTGAACTAGTGGGTGTATTATAAGCCCAGAAAAAAATTGTAAACCCTGACTTAGGTTAAGTAAAAGAATGGGGAGTTGGGAATAAGGAGAAAATGTTAACAATGCTCCTCAGCTTATCTCTCATAGCAAGGGAATAACTGATGTCTACAACTGAAATACATAGTTTTTAAAAATAATTACTTAAAAATTTTAATCTTTATTTAAAATTCTTTCATATACATCTACATTTATTTGTGTTTATGTTTTAGTATATGATATCTCTTTTAGAGAAGAAGCAATTCCTTTAGTTTCTTTCTTTCCTTTCCTTTCCTTTCCTTTCCTTCCTTCCCTTCCTTCCCTTCCCTTCCCTTCCCTTCCCTTCCCTTCCCTTCCCTTCCTCCCTGCCTTCCTTCCTTCCTTCCTTAACTCTGCCTAATGTGGGGCTTGAATTCATGACCCTGAGATCAAGAGTAGCCAGCTGGGTACCCTAGTTTCTCTTACGTTGGATTAAAATATAATCTTTCAGCTTTTTATTTTTAAATGGTACACATATATATTTCTATTTGTATGTAACTTAATCATCCCCCCCCCCCCCCCCGCCAGTTCCTTTCTCTTTATATATATATTAGAGAGATTTTTGGAATGATGCTCACTAGATGTTAACATTTTATTTCCAGGATTTGGGGTCATTTTTTTTACTTTCTCTGTTTTTTGTATGGCTTGAATTTTTTAAATAATGAACATAATTATTTCTGTAAAACACATTTTTTTTTTAAAAGATACTCATACTATTCAAGGAAGGCTCAGTGGTCACCAAAATCAGCAATAATGCCATCAAATGGATGAGTCATTCTTAGTCTTAGATACCATAGTGTGTGCCTTAAACTCCCTAATTCTTAATTATTTAATATTTATTAAGTTTTTAAAAGATAACACTATAGGGGCACCTGGGTGACTCATTCGGTTAAGCCTCCAACTCTTGATTTCAGCTCAGGTCATGATCTCAGGGTCATGAAATCGAGCCCCACATTGGGCTCTGCGCTCAGGATGGAGTCTGCTTGCGATTCTTTCCTTCTCCCTCTGCTCCTCTCCCCTCAAATAAATAAATAAATCTTTTTTTAAAAAAGATACTACTATAAGAAAGTAATTGTTTGACTAGACAAAATTTGGGAGAAAATTACAGCATAATTTGAGGTCATGCCAGTGGATCCTTATAGCTGTATCATAATATTTATTTCAGCAAATTGCTAATATATCTGCTTATATCATTTCAGTATCTATCCCATGTTGTCCTATCCTATCAGAGAATTCCCATAAATTTTGTCCCATGAAATGTTAAGGGTACAATATATAGAGTGACTCCTTGAACCTATGGAAGCAACTATTTATCTAGAAGACAAATTATTCCTTATACCTACAGCTTACTTTATCATTTACTTTTAGCTTTTACTTTCAGTCTTTCCTTATCTAGAATCCTGGCAGAATAAGTTAATTATAGTTAAAATAGAGGTAAATCATAGCATAGTATTTATTATCAGAGGCTTTGGAGTCTGATGTCAGACCAGTGTTGAGTCCCTGCTCAGCTCCCTATTAGCCCTGGCCAAAAAATTTGAGCCCTTTATAACTGATTTTCTCATCTGTAAAAGTGCATGTAATACCAACTTCAGACAATTTTGATCTTTAAGTGACATAATGTGTAAAATCAGTTTGTGATAATGTTAATTAAAACAGAAAACTAACACTGGCTTAAATAGATTGGGATTTTTTTAATCTAATGTAATAAGACCAGGCATAAGCAGTCCAGAGTTGGTATAAGTAGTTCAATAATGCCATCAGGGACTGGGATGTTTTTCATTGTTCTGCTCTCTCACCCTTAACTCGTACATGGGCTTTGTTCTTAATATTTTGCTTTATAGTCACACAATATCTTCTGCCTCCTCCTGGGCAGAAAGTAGGAGAGGAAGGACCAATGACAAAAGTATCTTCCAGTGAAACTTTGCCTTTTTATTGATGAAACAACATCCCTAGGAACTCTTCTGCCTACATCTCATTGATTAGGCTATCCTAGTTGCAAGGAAGTCTGGAAAGTTAACTGCTTTTAGCTGGGCATATTGTCACCCTGATCAAAGTTGGAGTATTTCTGCTAAGAAGGAGAGAATGAATATTGGGTAGGCATCTTATAATACTGACACTGTATGTAGTTTTTAGTATGGTAATTAATAACTGAAAACTGCGGTTCTGTAAAGTTACTAATGTTTCTACCTAAGTTATCTTTATTCCTGCATTGTCAATCAAAAAATCATACTTTTCTAGTCTAATGGCATTCAAGGGAAAGCCACAATCCCTTGAAATGAAAGTACTAAACAGCTCTCTTCAGGGTACACGTGAGAGTCTCTTATTGGCCTTGAAACTAAATTTGCGATTATTTTGTTATGAATAATGACATCACGAGCATCTTTGCAGATTGTATTTTTATTATACCCTGAATTCTTTCTTATTCATTCCCAGGAGTGGGATTACAGAATTAAGGGTTAAATATTTCTGTGATGTTTCTCCAAAGTAATTATATAGAGGTACAAAACCACCAGCGGTATATGAATGTTCTTTAACCTCAAATAACATTGGGGCACATGTTTTTCTTTAGGTTTGATTGATCTAATATTCTATGGAGGTAAACCAGTGGCACTTCCATCATTTTAGTGTGTATGTTTAAATAAGTAGAAAGATACAGTGTCCTTCACTTTTTAAAAATACTTGTTTTCTCTTCATAGGCATTATTTATTTACTTACTATTTTTTTTCTTTTGGCATGTATAGATAATGCGGCATGAGAAAATCCAAAGAGGCACAGTATGATCTGTTCCCAGAGTCCATGGTGGCAGTTGTGGAGCATGTTCACATGTTTTAAACTAAATCTTCTCTGCCATCCAGCCTTAGAAGTTCTATTTTTCCTGATGCCACTGAAGGATTTACCCTGTTTAATAGGACTCAAACAATTTTGGAGAGAGGAACTTTTTAAAAAAGAAAACAAATACAATTTCTCTGGTAACTACGTTAAAGTAGCAGATAAAATCAGTGCTTTGCTTAATAAGAATGATCACCTTTTGATGATTTTCATGGAGATTAATTATTACAAATTTTCTCTTGTTCCTCCCCCATCTATAAAACTTTCACTTTAAAATTTTTCAAACATACAGTGCAAACCTTTTTAATCATTCTTGATTTTTTTCTCTTACTCTCTTGCAACCTAAAACAGAATATTAAAAAGATGGCTTTTAAAACACAAGTATTATTTGTCTTGCCTTGCTGCAGAGAACATATCAGGGAGAGAGAATTGCTCTGCTTAGCACTCAGTGTTTTACAAAAACCTCATAGGGAGCACTGGTCTCAGTATAGCACAGAGGGAAAAATGGGTGAGTCAAGCGACAAGATATAGAATTTCCTGAATTAAATCTTTGTAGAATAGTCATTCAAAGGCACCAAATACAAACATACTTATTTGAATAAAAGCCAAAGGGTGTATGGAGTCAGGGTGGATTAATTTACTACCAAAGGAAGATTTGAATAAACTGAATAAACCACTTCCTTATATTAATGAATATAAGTTAAAGTTCAATTTATCCATTGTGCTTTAATCTATCACAATAATATGATCTGCTTTCAGTAATCTATTTAATTCTATTTGTTGGCACAACTTATTGGTTGCTGCTTTTTCTTTTCTTTGCAGTGTATGGGGCCATTTTTGCTTGTCTTTAAATGAAATGTCAAATAGTTGTCATGGAATTTTTCTAGTTGCTAATTTAATGTGTTCAGTTTTGAAATCCAAGTGTTCATTGAAAGGCTTGTCACTGAATCCATTTACCCACTTGGTTTAGAATTGGCCTAAATGTTATTTTATCAGTTATTTCTCTTTCAGTTGAGTGAGCCTTCTCATCACTAAACTTTTAGGCTTATCTTTAAAAGTTTCAAACACTATGTTTTATTTGTTCTCTAAATTGGTTTCCTTTTTTTTCCAACACTTATTTCTTTATACCTAACTAAACTCATGAATAATATCTATAATAATGATCCCAGAAAGAAAAGTGTATGTCAATAAGTTGAGTATATGAAGATCAAAATAATATTGTGTTAAAACGGCATATTGTTAGCAAGTAAATATATCTGCTCTGGCCATACTGCCAAAAGTCAATTGGAAATATTTTTACTTGTCATAAATTGTTAGGCAGAATTCCATATTCTTATCTTAGCTGATAAACTTTGTTTTGATTTTAGGCTATTTTCTTTCTAAGAGGTCTTACGTAGAGGTCAATGTAGTAATTCATATCACTCAAAATGTGTATAATTTATAGAAAGGTCTGTGGTCTAGAATGATACTGCTGTCCAAAGTGTTCATTGTCTTCTGAGTAGTTTGACATTCATAGAACAAAAAGGGTCCTTTATTCAGGTTTTCTAAAGACAAATTCTAAACAGAAAAACAGTAATAGAGTACTGCCTCTTTATCATGTTCAGAAATTGAAAAAATACATAGCCTCAAAGGAGATATCTTTTAATAAGCAGCATCAGTAATTTCTATTATTGCAAACTGCATGGTTGACTTTCTCAACTTTAATATTCCAGTTGAAGAAACTGAAATCTTAGCCAAACTGAAATCTTCAGCCAAACCTGTGTTTTAAATGTGCTTTTTGGCTTTACTTTAAAAATAATCTTTTGGAAAAACAATGATAGATCATTGACTAACTAGTGATCCTTTGAAAAATGTTGGTTTGTTGAATTCTGCATTTCCCTTCGTGTGCTTTTTTTCTTTTCTCCTGTCTCTTCTCATTCTGTAGATTCAGATCCAGGACATACAAGTGAAAATTGGGGGGAGAGACTTATATCTTCTTACAGGACATACTCAGGTAATTAGATTATCAGGGGCACCTGTTTAGCCAGTGGTTTCTTTCACATTTACAAGTAATTATTGTACTATAAATAACTTCCTTTCAAACCAGTATATAGATATCTTTGGTTAAATAAGTGAATTTACATGAGTGACACTGAATTTTCCAGTTTTTGTTTGAGGTATCTAGTGCATCATATGCCACATAGTAGTTGTATAGCACAATGTGGGGGGCACTGTTCACATAGAAAACAATATAAAAGTCAGCCCCTTGGCAGTGCAGCAATCCCTATGGAAAGATACCCAAGGTCTTTGATCGCTTTTGCTCTGTACTCTTCACAAGATATACCAAGGCTGGTCTTGATAGACAGTGTTATCTTATGCTTTAATCATGCAGTGGTTTTGTTTGTTTTTTTAATTTTTGGTTGAACTGTCTTTAGTCTATTGACTTTGCTGCCCATGTTGAATTTAACAGTGGATTAAAACACTAGCTTTCCTGGAGAAATGCCATTACCATTAACTGGGTTGAAACAACTCTATTTGGCTATGGCACCAGGTATAATACTTGATAATTGCTCCAGATAGAAAAATACAGGAGAATATATAAAAATACCATTTAGTATGTGAAAACTAATTAGTTAAGTGTTTTGATTATCCTTTTTTTTTAAAAAAAAAAATGGGCTTACATTTTTATCTCTTGACTTTTTTGTAATGTAAAATATTATTTAGTCCCTGGTATCCAAGTGTCCAGCTTTCAGCATATGATATTTAGCTATAAAAACTTGAAAGAAACCTTCTGTTTTGGGTATATTTTTTATTATTTTATAAATTTGTGGGGTTTGGGTGAGGGTGATATAGAACCAAATAATTATTGTTAAAATTATCCTGAAAGCTATTAATTGAACTGATAAGTCTGTAGTATTTGGTTATCAAAATTTGGGGGTGAAGGACATGTTTACAGTCAGCATTAAATTTAAAAGGCCTACACTTACTGTGGAGTTAGGTGTATTTTTCTAAAACAGGACTCCCCAGGGCCTGGGTGTACCTGAAAGAGCTATTTGGGATGAAACTATCCATGATCTGAGTATCAGTGCTGGAAATCAAAACATACAAACACCTAACTTTTAGAGATATGTATAGATGCTTTAGAACCGGAGAGCAATGGCAGCATTTTTTCTCAGAATTGAAATATACACATTCCAGCTGAGTTATAGCTCCATTGCTCCATTCTTTCCACAATCACTGCTTTGTGGAAAAGTATCATAATCTCTAGTTTCTGAGACACTGATTGGATTATGAACCTGTTCCCCAAGAAAGAAATTTTGTCTCTTCTCCTTAATATACTCTACACTTAATTGAGATGTGACGGTGTTGACCTTTCTGTTTATTCTGACAAGTCCTGAAAAGAAAGCATTAATTTTCATAATTATAAGACTGAGACATCTCTATATTTCTCAAGTTCCTCTGAACCTTGAAATAAAGAATGTTGGATTGTTCAAAATCCATTTCTCTGTTTTTCTTTAGTCTTAATTAAGTAAAGCACTTGGATTTTTCTTTCAAAATCTCTTGAGTGGCTCAGGGGAATTTCAAGTCTATAGGAGACTATGCTAAATGAGCACATGTGTCAGTATGTTTAAATTTTAAAATTCTGACCCATTATTTGGACAAATAAGTACATATTTCAGTTATACTTGAGAAGCACCAAATTTTCTCAAATTTATATGATCATTTTTTATTTATGACAGACCAGGAAACAAATTCTTCACAGAATAGATCCCAGACAAAGTTTCATTGAATGCTTTAAACTTGAAAAAGCATACTTTGGGATGTATTAATCTAACAAAATTTTGAAGAATGGTATATAGTTATCGGTAATGTAGCTACCAGCATCTGTTTTCTTACTTTCTTCTCCTATCTCATGAAAACCATGAACTCAGACAAATGACTAAGGTAACTCAAAGAAAAAAAAAGTCCAGATTGGATACTAGTATCTAATTTGAATTTTTTGCTTGAATATTTGGAATATGTACAATTATATTCTTTTCCAAAATGTAATCATTATGTCTTTGATCATTTGGCAGTTGAATGCTAAAGTGAATTTATAAGTATCTCACTTTTTCCTGTCAACTCAGTATGTATCACTTTAGAGCATATTCTTTTTAAAACATTGCATGAAAATGCCGTTAGGAAAGCAGAAAATCCATTATTTTGCAAATATAAAATTTTCCCCCAAATTTTAGAAAATATTTTAAGGATAGATTCTGTGTATATTTTCTTCATTTTGTTTCCTTCAATTACTAGATTTTACTTTTTTTAAAAATTCTTTCTATAAAATTTTTACACTTAAATATTTTAATTTTAAGTAAGAAGTACGTTCATTATATTTAAGGATTTGTTATTTAGATGGAAAATCGTTAAAACAACAATTACGGTTCCTCGTTAAATATGAGAGAACCAAAGCATACAGAACATTATTCGAAGAAAGTAAATGTTACAGGAAAAAAATGGGCTCCTCTTAAAAACCTGTTAAGGACTTTTAATTAACAAATTTAGTAAGTTAGGTGAAGTACTCTGCTGAAACTGGATTTATACTAAATCAGGCCATTAATGATTAATTTCTCATTTCATTAATGAGAAATTTGAAAATAAAAGAATATATTAGAACTATTAAAGGCTGACTTAAGTAAATCTTGAAGTTTTTTGTTTTTGTTATGTAAAATATCAATACAGTGGACATTTTGGAGCTATCGAAGTTTGAGTGTGATTTGTGGGCAGCAGAATTTAAATATTCTGATCTCTTAATTTTTCTAGACCATTAGGATGCCAGCCATTGTATCCTAATTAAGTGGTGCACTGCAAGAATTACTACTTTAAGTTCTTATGCCTTAAATAATAATATTTAATAATATTTAAATAATATCAAACTATTACTGGTTTTTTGAAACTTGATAGATGCATAAATGCTTATTATCTCCTAGAGTAGTCTACTCGCTGGCCCCATCTGCCTTAAAAAAAATGCAATATTGACTACTGAGCCTTCCCTTCTTCCATTTTTGCTGTGTTTTACACTTATTTTTAAAATTTACTTATTTATCTTTGTAGCCTGTCTTTGCAGGGACCCTCAAACCCGGATCAGTAAATCTCAGATATTTATATAGGATTTCCCAAGAAATAGATGCCTAGACAGTTAACAAGCAGACCCTCTGCATTAGCTCTCACCTGAATTATCTCCCAGAGAAGTCCTACAAGATAGATACCTGCATCTTGTTGACTTACAGAATCCAGTTCCATCTGAAATTCCTGGGACTTGATGGGGAATGCTGGCTGTACTGCCAAAAGATTTCCCAAATAGCTCAACCTAAGAGCTGGCTTTTTGATGGATCAAATCTCTTTGAGAAAAATTCTTAAGACATTTTGGATCTTTGCAGAATCTCTGTTAAACACCCCCACCTACCTACACACACACAGAATCTTTAATTTGCTCAGTTTTAGCTTTGATTAATATCATTCCGTGTTCAACTATCCTGTGTCTGGAATAAAGTGATCCTTTGCTTTTTTACAATAATTACTTTGTGTGATGAGACTTGTCTTAAATACTTATCTTGTTAGAAGATTGTACAAATCATCAGTGGAATTAGGGAAGTAATTTGAAGGAACATTGCTGTAAGGACTTAGCAATAATTAAGAATAAAATTATAATGAATGAAAGAAGTTTCAAAGATAAAATACTAAGGAATGTTTGAAATACTATTGAAGAAGTTAAATTTTAAAAGAACAAATCATTAAAATACAAATTTTACTAGGAATGAATTTCCAAATGTTCTTAATTTTCAGAAAACAGTAGAATTAATAATATATTTTTTTCAAAGCATTCAGGAAGAAAACTGCTTATATAATAAAAGTCTAGTGCTCTTTTGTCAACATATTGCTGGTCTGTATATTATACATGTTTCTCATACACGTGTATAGCATCTGTTTTTTTTTTTTTTTAAGTTTTCCTATGTTTTGCTTTTCAGTGCTTACATTTCTTTCAAATTCTTACATATTTATTAATAATTCCAGAGAAAGAAGGTCCAGAAAAGAAGAAAACAAAAAAGGAAGCTGGAAATAAGAAGTCCACACCAGTTAGCATTCTTTTTGGTTATCCACTCTCTGAGCGGAAGCAGATGGCACTTCTCATGCAGATGACAGCAAGAGACAACAGTCCAGGTGACATCAATTTGAGTACATGTGTATTTTTAGTTTTACTCAGACTCTCTACCCTTAACAGTTACTACTTTAAACTTTTGATTTTACATTTTTCTTGGATTTAATAAAAATTTCTTATAACACGTTTGTAATTTTACATTTATTTGTGTGATAATTGTCTATTTGTGTATCTTCCACCAGATAAGGATCTATACTAGAGCAGGGATCTTTGCACTTAGCGGACATGCAGAAAATATATGTCAACTAAAATGGGTAATTTAGAAATGGCCAGTCGACTTGAGAAATCCATTGTAGCACTGTGTGCTTTCACCTTACTAAAAAACCTTTTACCACAGTTTCTGTAAAGCTGCTTCTAGCTTTATAGTTTACTTTTAAGTTTGCTAGCACCCTGCTGATAAACTGGTAATCTTACCACATGAGTACTTCTAGAAGCAATAGTGTAATCCATTTTTTTTTTGTTTGAGATCTAAATTATTTTAAAAGGAAAACATGTCTGTAGCATACTATGTAAATTTATCTTGTATTTCATTGCACACTTCCAATTAAGGTGGTGTACTACATGTATGTGGGGGGGAGTTATTCCTATACTGTGCCCTCCAAAAATAATTAGATGGGTTACAGCAGAACCAAAACAACAAGGGAACAAAACCACCCAACCCGCTAATTAATTAAAGGAGCTATAAAAAGGTAGATAAAATCCATATAGCTGGGCTGAAATGGTAATATTGGGCATTGAATGCATTCTGGCAACAACACAAAAAAATTTTAAGTTGTACAATTCTGATTGATTGATAAAGTAAATCAGTTTTGTCTAGAGAAAAAAAATTGGCTCTGAATTCAAGGCATCTTTATATAAGATTTTGGGTAATGTAACAGACCCTGTTGAAATGCATTGAAAAGGACAGTTGACTCTAGTGAGGTTTTCTCATATTGGCTCTTTTTTTTAAAAAAAACTGTGACAACATGGTAAAATTCTTAGAGTTTCTTAGTATTATAGTTTCCATAAAATCATGATCTGTCTGGTATTTTTTACTAATAAACACGTTTTAGGTCTTCCTGCTTTTTTAAGTAAGAGCATGTTGTTTCGGGTTATTCTCCTACCTTTCCACTCGCAATTTCTGAAAGACTATAGCCAAATTAAAGATGTTATACATTGTTAAAACTTTAAATGTTTCTATAAAATGTTGACCTTGTGTCAGATTTAATAGAAGACTTTTATTTTTTTAATTTTTTAATTTTTCTGAGAGAGCAAGCATGTGTGAGCCTGGGTTGGGGGGCAGGGAGCGGGGCAGAGGGAGAGAGAGAATCTTAAGCAGGCTCCACGCCCAGCAATGGGCTTGATCTCATGACCCTGAGATCATGACCTGAGCCACAAGAGTTGGACACTTAACCAACTGAGCCACACAGGCGCCCCGAGAAGACTTTTGCTTTCAAAACTCATTTTCTTAATACCAGGAACCTCCATTCTTAAAATAAATTAAAAGACAAAAAGTAGGGGTGCCTGGGTGGCTCAGTCATTAAGCATCTGCCTTCGGCTCAGGTCATGATCCCAGGGTCCTGGGATCGACCCCCGCGTCGGGCTCCCTGCTCCGCGGGAAGCCTGCTTCTCCCTCTCCACTCCCCACTGCTTGTGTTCCCTCTCTCGCTGTGTCTCTCTGTCAAATAAATAAATAAAATCTAAAAAAAAAAAAAAAGACAAAAAGTTAATCTTGCCTCATCGCTAGTATTTCTTCTAGAAATTTTCTAGGCATAAACATGCAAACATATACCTTTTGTTGTAGTGTGTATTTCTTGTTTTGTGTGTGTGTGTTTTAAGTAAACTCTACCCCCAACATGGAGCTTGAACTCAACAACCCCGAGATCAAGAGTCACATGATCCACCAGTTGAGCCAGCCAGGCGCCCTATGTTGTTTGTGTTTTTAAAATACAAATAAGATCACACTATAATGCAGTTGATTCTTTTCATTTAAGGATTTTTAGCCAACTTTATTATATGTCGAACTAGAGTGGAAAGCTTTTGAAATACAGAGTTGGTTGCCAAAATATAAACATACTTGCAGTTTAGGGTTCATTATTTTATCCATTACATAATTAATTTTCCATGTTTATATTATGTTTACCCTGATTGCCGTTATGGACAATACTATTATTTTATGTATGGGAATATTACTTTGAAATGGCTAATAAAATTTTGTATGAATTAATTCCTTGCAAGTTGTATGAAATAAAAAGTATGTCATTTCGTTTTTAAGAAGTTGAACAGCTAATTTTCTTAATAAATAATTTGACTATAAAGATCATAGTAAAATTCATGGGGCACCTGGGTGGCTCAGTCGGTTAAGCATCTGACTTCAGCTCAAGTCATGATCTCGGGGTCCTGGGATCAAGCCCTGTGTCAGGCTCCACACTCAGCCAGGGAGCCTGCTTCTCCGTCTGCCCCTCCCCCTACTCCCCTGCCCCTGCTCTCTCTCTCTCAAATAAATAAGATCTTTAAAAAAAAAAAAGGATTATAGTAAAATTCATTTATTCATTTAACAAATACTGCATGAGTACCACCATGTGCCAAGAAGTCTTCTAAACAGTTGAGAAACAGTAATGAATAAGGTAGATAACTGTCCTTGCACTTACAGAGTTGTACATTCTAGAAGTACAGATAGGAAACTGTTACTGGTGCAATGTACATTAAAATCCAAAATGTAAATTTTAAACTTTTTTCTTATTGAGGAAAGAATGATAGTACTTTAGTACCCTAATCATGTCAGTTTGCAAGAAAATTACATGATGCTGGAAATTTATTTTCCATAGACTTTTTTTCTCTTAGAATAGTTGTTTCTTTTAAATAGTTGTGAATTTTCAGAATTAATTATTAACACTATACATGTGTCTGGAATCCTTAACTGATTGAGAAACCTATTATGTGTTTTGTTTTGTTTTGTTTCGTTTCCAGTAGTTCTGAAATTGGGACAAGAGGGAAAACTTTGGGCATCATCTTATTTAATTTTTTTGTTTTTGGTATGGAGATCAGAACAAAAAAATCAAAGGATGAGAATCAAAGCAAAGCAGAAAAAATTCTCTTTTATCAGCCCCCTTTTTAAAGGCCTTCCCAGGCTGTCCTTATTTCTTATACATCTTAAGCTTCATTTTTATGCTAAAATCATCCATGACCTCAATTTGCACTTAATATCAGAATAGAACTCTAATACTTTGTCTGAGTTAAAAGTATGAACTCAAGCCTTCAATGTCATTTCATCTAGGTGCTGGAATAATAGAATAACATGCCATGAAAAATATGTTGTTGTTTTTTTGTAGTTTATCAAATTATTCATTGAGCAAACACTTTTAGGGCCTATACTTGATATTTTGTTATCACTTTAAGCCAATTTTATGAATTGACAGAATAAAACATTTTTTCTAAATTTTCTCATGCAATATTTGATAACCCTAAAGGAAGACCTACTCCATATATTTGGTTAAATTATTAATATATCATCTAAACCAAGTTTTGGAGTGTTAGGGTGAGAAGATATTCCCCCATTCCAGGAAATTGCACATTACAAACCTTTCAATGAATATAGAAAATATCAGCCTTAGAACTTTTGTTAATTTCTTTTTTTTCTTACAGATTCCACACCAAATCATCCATCACAAACAACACCAGCCCAGAAGAAAACTCCCAGTTCCTCATCTCGACAAAAAGATAAAGTTAATAAAAGAAATGAACGTGGTGAAACTCCTTTACACATGGCAGCTATTCGAGGAGATGTGAAACAAGTCAAAGAATTAATAAGTTTAGGGGCAAATGTGAATGTGAAAGATTTTGCAGGTAAGATTAGTAATTGAAGACTAACGCTCAGGAACTCAAATTTATCATCTAGACAGATTTCTTATTAAAATATAATGTGTATTCCTGTATTCCTCTTGCTGAAACAAAAGTGTTCTAAAAGTGTACTTTACTACAAAATTCTTTCAGACTGTGTACATAAAACCCTGATCCTCTGCTGAAAATTCCAAGTCAAGAACTACTCAAATTTTTAAATATTAAACTTCTATTTTAGTTGACATATTACCATAAAATTCTTTATCCAATTTAGGCTCTATTCTAGATGAATTAGAGTTATATAATGTTTTCAAAGTGTTAATTCATTCATAAGTCTTTCAAGAGCATTTATTCAGTTGAGCATGAGGACTTTAACAATGGTGGTGTTTCATTTTAATTACTCAAATACCATACTAGTACATTCTTACTGTAAAGAATTCAAACAGTAAAAGCATGTAGGGAACAATATAGAGATTCCCTTTAGTTTCACATACTACAATATAGTTTCTTTTTTGCCACAAAACTATTGTTAACAATTTCAAGGTTATCCTTTCTGTGCATTTTTATTATATATGTAAAATGAACATTTATTCGTAAATAGGCTTTTTAAAAAAATTAAGTCATCCCATCTATATTATCAGTCTGTAGTTCTACAACCTGCCTTTTTAATCTCTTACAGGCATTTCTGTCGGTACATACAGGTAGTTCTATTTTTTTCATTTCAACAGCTGCATATCATTCTGTAGTATAGATTCCATGGACAATACTTTAGTGAACACTCCTATAGAAATAAGTGTTATAGGGGCGCCCGGGTGGCTCAGATGGTTAAGTGTCTGCCTTTGGCTCAGGTCCTGGGATCGAGCCTCACATTATCGGGCTCCTGACTCAGCAGGGAGTCTGCTTGCTTCCCCCTCTGTCTCTCCCCCTGCTCATGCTCTCTTGTCTCTCTCTCAAATGAATAAATCTTTAAAAAGAAAGAAAGAAATAAGTGTTATAGAAGGATTTCAGAATTTCAGAATGGAACTGTTAAGGGGATACATATTTAAAATTTTTGTAAATACAGTCAAGTGGCCCCCCAAAAAAATCTTTTATCAATTTACACTACCATCAAGAGTATATAAAAGAGCCCTTTTCCTCACATCTTCACTGAAACTGGATATTATCAATTTAATTATTAACAATCTGACAAATGAAAAAAAGACCTTATTTGGATTTTCTTAATCAGTAATGACAGCGAATATTTTTTCTAGTGCATACTATATATTTATGTGTATATTTGTGACTTGCCAGATGGAGTCTTTTGCCCATTTTTCTTACGGCAGTATTATTAATACGTAAGAGCCCTTTGCTTAATGTAGGTTTTAATTCTCTATCAAATATGTAAAGGTTTTCACTGTCTGTGGCTATGTTTGAATTTTCATGTCAATGTTGTTTATTGTACTAAAGTTTTAATTTTTTATGTAATATCGGTTAATCTTTTTGTTCATGGATTCTTCGACTTTTTTTTAAGAAGGCCTTCTCTGTTCCTATATTATAAAACTATATCCCTTATTTTGTCATTTCCAAACTTTATTTTTGTTTTGCTATTATGGGGAGCCCTATTAGAATACACCTGGAATTTATTTCTCTATTTGGAGTGGAAAAGAGGACAATGAACAGGGTCTGCTTTAAAGAATGAAACTTAAAATGCATAACACCCATTCTAGACGAAAACTTGGTGTTATATATCAGAAACCAAAAAGTACTTTGCTCTAACGATTCCACTTCTAAAGACTTACCTTAAATATTTAGTCATGGCTGTGCATGAAGATTTAGTTGTAAGGATATTTGTTGCAGCATTGTTTTTAATATTTTAAAAATTAGAAATAATCTGAGGTGCCTAGGTGGCTCAGTTGGTTAAGCGTCTGCCTACAGGTCAGGTCACGATCCCAGGGTCCTGGGATCGATCCCCATATCAGGCTCCCTGCTCCGTGGGGAGCCTGCTTCTCCCTCCCCCACCCCCACCTCACCACTCCCCCAGCTTGTGTGCTCTCTCTCTCTCTCTCGAATAAATAAATAAAATCTTTAAAAAAAATTAGAAATAATCTAAATGCCCAGTAATAGGATCTTGCTTAAATAAATTATGGTATATCAATCAGTGTTATACTGTGTTATAGAAAAGTGTAATGACATGGAAGATTATTTTCACTGCAGTAAGTAGAAGAGGGTTAAACAGCTTTCCCAGTTTGATTTTAAAATTATAAATCTAGTGGTGCCTAGGTGGCTCAGTCAGTTGAGTGTCCAGCTCCTGATCTCAGCCCAGGTCTTGATCCTCAGGATCATGAGTTCAAGCCCTGTGTTGGGCTCCACACTGGGCATGGAGCCTACCTTAAAAAAAAAAAAATAATAATTATTATAAATCTAAGAGGGAGAGAAGTTAGGATTTATACTAGAGTCTTCAAATTACTACATCTGGGTGGTGGAATTATGGGTGATGCTTCTTTTCTGCTTTGTATTTTTTGTTTTCTAATTTTTCTTTCATGAACATGTAACTTTTTTTCATCACCAGAGTTACTGCAATGGTAAATTTATTTTAGTTAAAGTAGGTATTAAGTCTGGAAAAGATGAAAACCCTTAAACATGGGGGTTTTTGTTTGTTGAAATCTCCTAACAACCTTATTAATATTTTTATATTCTTCTGTTCTTTTTCCATAGTTTAGATGATTATTAAAAATTACAGCAAGTTTATATTGGATAAGCTTAAATGTTTAATATTTTGGTAAAATAATTTAGCCCCAGTGGAAATAATGTTAACATAAATGAACTGTCTGTAGAATTGGTAGTGTTCTTAGGTGTTTATTTCCACTAACTTGTTCATCATTCCTTTTTCCTTCTGTGCTATGTGCATTAGAATCAGTATATCTCACATGGCTATGTATATAAAAAGTACATATTTTGAATTAGTACATATATGTTAAATTAATATTCTAACTTTAGGCTGGACACCATTGCATGAAGCTTGCAACGTTGGATATTATGATGTTGCTAAGATACTTATAGCAGCTGGAGCAGATGTTAATACACAAGGATTAGATGATGACACTCCACTCCATGATTCTGCTAGCAGTGGGCACAGAGATGTAAGTATGATAGAAAAATCAATATACATTTGCAAAATATTAATTCAACCCAGAGTCATTTATTTCACTTTTTAGTCATACCGTCTCATTTCCTATTTCACTCGATGCCTGGTCAGCTCATCTATGTTTTATTTTCCCTTTTTTCTGCCTTCTAATTGCTAATTCCTATCATAGTCAGATTTAGCATTATCTTTTCATAAAATCTATGTAACTGGACAATTAAACAGGTTGGCAAAATTTTTATTGCAAGGCCTTCTACTGTCAGATAACAAGGTACAGTGGTTGAAGCAGATTTTACTTAAAGTAAAAATTTTACTGAGTCCCCCTGCCTATATATTTTTTAGACTTATAGTATTTAATGATCTCTTGCTATACAACCTTCATTCCTGAATTTTAGCAGACATTGTTTATTTAATATATTCAGATGACTTATGTGTATAGTACTAAAACATAATCAAACATGATTATATATGCTTACAAACTAATGGCATCTTTGAACATCATGTTTAATTTGTTTTGATATAATTTTATGAACCATGGTAGGTTTTAAATCCATTTGCATTTTCAGTGTTTGACAAGTTGATATCAAAGCTAAACCCATCTTAAAATAAAAAAGCTAAACCCATCTTTGTTGTAATGAAGCTCATGTTTTAAGTGTGTTTAATGCTTAAATTGCATTGCAGTAATCTGCATGCAATGAGAACACATCAACCTGGGGCACTGTTAGCAGTGGTTCTAAAGCAGGATTTTGTTTTCAAATAAATAGGTTTTCTCTTTACATAGTTTTTACTTTTGTCAAAGAATATTTGGACATAGTTTAGAAAGTTAAAAAGTATTATTCAGCTTCTAAAGATAACCGTAGGCTCCCTCCCGTTCTTCCCCATTTCCCAGTATCTTTCGCCAAAAGCAATTATTGTAGGTTTTTCTTCTAGTAGTTAACCTCTGTATTTCTAACAAGGTGAAACTCTTGCTTTTTAATTTTTAGTTATTATTTATTGACCTCCTGCAAAGGATTTTATTGCTGCCCAGAGACTCACAGAATCTATAGTATCTAGTCTGTACTAGTCTATACTGTACTTTCTATAATTGTATTTTCTTTTTTGGATTTTTTATTACCTGGGTTAACACATTCTTGTTCTTTTTTTTTTGTTATTTAGTTTTTCCATGCATCTGTTTTTGTTCTTCTTTCCTCTCTCTGACATAACTCTAAAATGCCTCTAAGGTACAGCACATTGATCAGCTTACTGTTTTTGAGAAATACCTGTGGGATTTCTCATATCCCTGTATATAAGGTATCTTGTATCCTGATCTAATTGGGACTAGTTGCTCTCTACATCCTGTAGCATAGATGCTATCCTGGAATATTGCTTTACCGTTAATCCCATGCGGGATTCTCAGTCTCTCCATGAAATTTCCAGTTCCTGGGTGCCCATCTTAACTCTGAGGATATTAATTAAATGGTTTGCTCCACTTCCTGCATGGTCACAGATTTCCCCCAAATCCTTCACGTTATTGCTCTGATTTGGTGTATTTCTCACATTAGAGATCTTTTGTTAACTTGCGTTCATTCATATTTGAATGAAGCTCTAAAAAGCCTGATTGACAAGATGTGTAATATCCAGAGCATGTTGGCTGGTGAGCTTCTCTGTAGTATGTCTGGTGGACAAGATGTCTTGTTTTGTCAGAAGTCTCCTAAATGTCAGTATTTGTAGGTCCCTCTCTTGAGACAGTACTTTCTCCAGAAAGCAATGTTCTATGACATAAGAATGTTTTCTAGCACTTTAGAAGCCAAGCATAGGGGGAGTTTTTGTTTGACAGCTGTGAGGGGTGACTATAAACTCATTTTGTCTTAGAGAAACTTTTATTCAGTCTTCCTGACTTAGGTAAAATACCATTAAGCTGTTCTCCACTGTGCTATCTAAACCCAGAAACTTACTCTTATTTTGAGAAAAACCTCTTCTTCAAGGTTGGGGAAGGTACATTTTCCTGGTTTTGAGGAGAGAAGAGAAGAGAAGCAGTCATTACAATTAGTACTTCCCCAGGACCTCTCAAAGGCCTGGAAGTTTGAACAGTTACGTGACCATCATATGCCAGGACTATCAGTACTCCCATCTCATGGCAGCCAGCATGTAATCCAGTTCAGAAATCCTGTTTTAGGGTTTTTAGAGTCTGCAGCTAGGACCACTCTCACATGTACCATAGGTTGGGTGCCCTGGAATTCTGAGACAGGAATTTGCTGGTGATTGCAGAGGATGGGAGGAAAGAGGGATGTCAGGAACAACACCTGTAAGGATGTGACAGGAGCAGGATAGAACAAAGGAAAAAGCTGAACTGCGGATGCACTTCTGAGATGATCTGATTTGAGGTAAGGGCTAGGTCTATGTGCCCCCACATGGGGGGGGATGCAAGCTGCTGACGGCAAGGAGGCACACCCCTTAAGTGCTGCCGCACCCTTTGGCCATGGCAGTTCCTGGTGAGGAACTTAGCTAACAGTTGTTAGTGAGCAATACTTCCAGCATCTGAAGGTATAAGTATCTTGGTATAGAAGAGGGTATCTGAGCAGTGCACAACATCTACTATAAACTTCAGATGGAAGCTTCAGCCCGGCACTGTTAATGTTACCTGGCCCTGTTGATCCATATGCAGCTGTCCCTCCACTCCAATCTACAGTACAGGCATGGCCCAGAGAAACACACCATTTCCCACCACTAGTGAGCATGCAGATCTGTTTCCATGACCGCCCTCCTTCCTTGCTTATCAGCAGCAAATCCAATCAACCCTTCACCCTCAGGTTTCTCTAGGCAAGAGTCGGACACTGGCCTTTGTGAATCCAAACTCCTGACACTCAGGTAAAACTTTTATTTTCATGGTGACCTAATCCCAAGTGAACCTCATCCGGTATAAGGTCAGGAAATTCCCTTTTTAAAAAAATGTCCTCATGTATTGTTTTCCTATTGAATAGACGAGCGATAGTGATAAAAGAAGAGGAGAAGAAGATTTGGGTATCTTTTAGCAAGTCTGGCATTATACGCAGCATTTCTTTTTAAGCTGGATGAACACTTAGTCTTCACTACCATCACATTTAATATCTTGTACTCTGAATTCCATGAAGTCAGCAATTTCCTCTGCTTGAAACTGTGCCATAAATAACATTTTCTTTGAGGAATATTTGAACAGTCTGCATGTAAGTGGCACCATTTCATTACAAATGAAGATATAATTGCTTATTGATCTGAAAAACATTTGGAACTACTGAAATTTTTTATATCAAGGAAGACTTGATAATGGAGTGTCACATAAATTATTTATCTGAGGTTCTTGTTACTTTGCATTTTCAGGTAGTTGCATTTATTTGTCTTCTTTGACTTAATAGGTTTCAGTGAATATTTCCCAGAGTTAAATAATACGAAAAACCAACTGGGTGACAAAAATGAAAATTAGATTTTTACAGTAAGAAAAATCCTCAGTATTCACATGATAAAATGACTAGGGTATGAAACTAAATATGAGTAACTTGCCCTCTGTGATCATTTATTTTGTGTTATTTTGTGAACTACATTACATTAACTTCTCATGGCTGTATTTGTGTTTTCACTGTGGAAAAAGAAGTGTTCTAAAGGTTTTATATGTATTGATTCTTTTAATCATCACAATAAGCAAATAAGCTTCTGGTGTGTCTTGTTAAGACTGTGTGGCCTAGGGGTGCCTGGGTGGCTCAGTAGGTTGAGCATCTGCCTTCGGCTCGGGTCATGGTCCCAGGGTCCTGGGATCGAGCCCCACGTCGGGCTCCCTGCTCAGCGGGAAGCCTGCTTCTCCCTCTCCCACTCCCCCTGCTTGTGTTCCTGCTCTTGCTATCTCTCTCTCTGTCAAATAAATAAATAAAAATCTTTAAAAAAAAAAAATGTGTGGCCTATTACATTTCAATACCCTCAGCCTCTCTGTGAGCCTGGAGGAGCATTGACATAAGAAGTCACACTCTTGCAGGACACTCCCAGATTTATCAAATTAATATGACTCCAAATTAAGGGACCAAAAGGGACAAATCTCAGTGTCTTTTTTTAAAGTTTATTTATTTATTTATGTAAGAGAGAGAGCACAAGTGGGAAGGGAGAGAGAATCTCAAGCAGTCTCAGCACTGAGTGCATAGCCTGACTCAGGGCTCGATCTTAGGACCCTGGGATCGCTACCTGAGCTGAAACCAAGAGTTGGAAGGTCAACCAACTGTGCCACTCAGGTGCCCCTTAATCTCACTGTCTTTTTAAGACAAAAAATGAAATGATGATTCAGTAATCTGGGAGAGTTGTTATTTAATACAGTCTCCACTCTCTAGTGAGAAAGATAGGACATGCTTTGTAATGTCCTAGTTTGGATTTTGATATCACCTCATACCTTTCTGCTGGAAAATCTCTCTTTTTTTCTTTCTCTTTAGCAGCAAACATCCTCTGCCTTACTTTCTTTTTTGACGTGCAGTAGAAATTTCAGTGTCAAGCTGCCTATCTAAAAAGCCAAATTTTACTCTGGTTGAGAAAAAATGGAATTTGAAGTGAAAGTAGATATGAATTCAGTTGTGGCCTCCAGTTAACCAACTATGTGGTTTTGAACGAGTTACTTTTCTCCTCTGAATCTCCATTTCCTCATTTTTAAATTATGTAATAAATAATATCTATCTAAAGGGGATATTTTGAAGGAAAAAAGACACTGTGCTTGTAAACACACCTTGAAATCTAAAATGGTATAGAAATGTCAGAGGTAAAAGAGTATATTACTGTTTTTCAAATATACCCAGATATTTTAGAAACTAAAATTTGGAAACTGAAAATACTATTTTTCTTTTTGACTTTTTTCTCTAAGGTATTTTTCATGATTCTCGGAGTTCTAATTTTGAAGAAAAATGCAGCCTATAAATGTTATTTTTCCTAAACTGGTTTTTGCTTACTGTTGGACCAGTCTTTTCTGCTCCCTTGACAATTTGTATATGCCTGTATGATAGCACTTACAACTTTTTTTTTTTTTTTTTACCGATATATGTTTCCTGCACTGCACTGTGAGTACCATGCATACAGGCTTTTTTGTATTGATTTGTGTTAGTGATCCCTGGAACTTCTTGTCACATAAGACTTAATATTAACACATCATAATAAATTCGCCATGGTGCATGTGTAGGTACATGGATGGATGGTTGAATACATAAGTGACCAAAGATAAGCAGAATACCAAAGAATTTATAAGGCCTGACAATATATAGGATACATTTCCTTTTCCACAGCATTTATCAGAAAGTGACTTATTTTCTGGCTGTGGTTTTTTTTGTTTTTTGGTTTTTTTTGAGAGAGCATGCACGTGGTGGGGGAGGGGCAGAGAGGGAGAGGATCTCAGGCAGACTCCACGCTGAGCACGGAGCCCAAAGCAGGGCTTGATCTCAAGATCATGACCTGAGCCGAAACCAAGAGTCGGACGTTTAACGGTTGGAGCCACCCAGGCACCCCAGCTGTGATATTTTACTGTACTTTTGCTCTTCTTTTTAAAAGCATTATTTATAGTTTATCAGAGATGAATTTTTTTCTCTTTAAAGTAATAAACATTTCCTAATTTCTAAATATAATGTTAAAGAATTATGCCTTGTTGGACATGTTTCTATGAATACAAGTTTCTAAATGTGCACAGAGCTGCAAATATTTCCAGAGGCTGACCTTTGAGCTCCTATACACAGAGACTCAAACACTATTTCCAGTCTCTCTTCAGAGGGAGACTGGCATGCTACTTTTAAGAGACCTTTGCTTGTCCTCCTACCAACATGCCTAGGATAGTAGGAGTCACAATTCAGAGCTATTGAGAGCTATTTTCTCCTTGTTCTTTTACTTATGCCTAAGGAGGAGGAGGAAAATGAGAGCCACCAAACTCTCATGTGTATATATCTGTACCATTTATTACTAATCTCTAAGAATTGGATTTCTTCACTCAGTAGTACAACTGCAACCATCCATAAAACATTTCTAAGATGGGAGAGGCAGAAAGATAACAGTTTTGTGTCCTTTTCTAATTATTTAGAGTAAGAGGACTAACAGCTTATTAAGAACCTAATCTTTAGCTTACCATTTGCAAGTGTATATAGTACTTAATGACATATTTTGTAATGCTTTATTCCTAGTTCTATTTTAGTTACCTATCTCTAATTGTTCATTGTTTTTACCTGTTTTAAAATTTGTTCTCTCTTGTGTTTTAAACAACTTTAAGTTACTTTATAAATCCTTTTCAGAATAAGTAATTATTTGCATATGAGGATAATCTGTAAAGGATTATCTAGGTTGGGGTTTTTGTAACATGTTTGAATTAACCAGCTGTCCCTGACTCATCATAGACATGTAATAAATATTTGCTGATTATTTCCTGATGGGTGCTGAAAGTTTTCAGCAATATCAAGATCCTGCATTCTGTTTTCGTATCCTAGGGCTCTAGCCTAAGGAAATAAGCCTAAAAATGTAAAATTTTCAACTTACAAAGATGTACCCTACAGTATTATTTATAATAACTAAAAGTTTTTATTTCTGTAACTTCTCAAACTCCTAAAATGGCAGTAAGAGGAGACTCTAAATGACAGGTACACAAGGCCAAAAACAGAAGAAACAAGAAAACCAATATTTTGGGAGATGGAAACTAGGAGAGTGAGTGGTTACTTATCTAGAACAGGGTTTGGCAAAATTTTTCTGTAGAGGGCCAGATAGTAAATATTTTAGATTTTGCTGTCCACGTGCCGCCTCCAACATCCTTTCCTTTCTCCTCCCTCTTTTCTTCCTCTCTCTTCCTCTGAACTAATTCTCCTTTATGAATCCTTTTTAAAGTAGCAGAGAGAGAGGGAGAGAAAGAGAATCTTAAGCAAGCTCCATCCTCTGTGTGGAGCCAGATGCGGGGCTCGATCTCAAAGTCCTGAGATCATGACCTGAGCCAAAATCAAGAGTCGGAAGCTTAACCAACCGAACCACCCAGGTGCCCCTAAGGTATTTTAAAAGAATATAAAAGCTATTCTTCATCAGCAGGCCAGATTTAGTGTATAAACCAAATTTGCCAACTCCTGATTTAGAAAAGCAAAGAAAATTGAAACCAGAGCCATTCCAACACAGAATCCCAGAAAGAGAATTTGATGCTACCTGGAAGTGTGTACCACCTTCTATTGGTACTTCTGGAAGTGCCTGTTAAGCTAGAACTGAAAACAAGAGAAATGGATCAAAGTCTTTTTGACCCTTATATCCCCTTCCTAACTTTACATAGCCAAATGACTGCACCTCTCTGACCCTGGCAGAAGAATGGGTGTTGATTTATTGGCAAATATGAACCATATATTCTGGACTGACATACCACAAGAATAGGTGAGAGTAAGGATTTAAGTGTAAGTTAATTAAGTGAAACATACTGAATTTTAAGACCCCAGCCTCCTTTCAGCAACCAGAATGCTGACAGTAAGGCTTACAGTTTTAGGCGTAAGTTGGAAGATTTCTCCACAGGCAATTGAACTAGCCAAGAGGGGAGTCTGATGAAATGGACCTGTCATATCACACTGGCATGAAGTTCATCTGTCAGCAAGTCCTAACCATGCCAATAAAACTTTCATTGCCTTACTCTTACATGTGGACAGCCCGTGATCCACCTGCATTTGAAAAAAGCCTCTAATATAAGATGACAAAGACCAAAACAAGCAAATAGAAAAGTAGGAACTTGGAGGACAGGATAATGCCATGAGGAACTTCCCCAAAATCCCATCAATTTCCCCAAAGAGATAAGAGTTTATTGTAGCTATGAAATGAGACCTAAATGCATTAAGGAAGGAACAGTCAATGAAGGAAAAAACTTCTTCGAAATTAATAATATGGTAGCAAAAATGAAAAATGGATTATAGTTGACCCTTGAACAACACAGGTTTCAACTGCATGGGGCCACTTACAGATTTTTTTCGATAAATGGGGTACAGTACTGTATTTTCTTTTTCTTGCCATTTTCTTAACATTTTCTTTCCTCTAGCTTACTTTATTGTAAGAATATAGCATATGATACATAATAACATGAAAAATGTATGTTAACTGACTGTTGATGTAATTGCTAAGGCTTCCAGTCAGTAGTAGACTATTAGTAATTAAGCTCTTGGGGAGTCAAAAGTTGTACATGGATTTTCAACTACACAGGGGTAGTGTCCTAACGCTCGCATTGTTCCAGGGTCATTTGTGTTGAGGAAGTCTCCCAGAAACCAGGAAGCAAAAAGATAAAGGTGAAGGAGCGGAAATGAGAAAAAAGATGATTGCTTTAGGAGATCTTGTATCGTAGTAAGAGTTCTTTAAAGACAGAACAGTGAAAATTTAGGAGATTATCAAATAAAACTAGAAATTTTCCTAGAATTGAAGGAACATGGGTCTTCAGATTGAAAGGGCAGTTGAATGCTCAGCACATGGATGTAAAAAGACCAAGATCAAGTTGCCTTTATCCTGGGGGGGGGGGCTCCTGGGTGGCTCAGTCGGTTGAGTGTCCGACTCTTGGTTTCCTCTCAGGTGATGATCTCAGGGTCCTAGGATCGAGCCCTGTGTCGGGCGCCCCACTCAGCAGGAAGTCTGCTTCCCCTCTCCCTCTGTCTTCCCCCTGCTCACATGCTCTCTCTCTATCTCAAATAAATAAATCTTTAAAAAGAAAAAAAAAAGATATATTTATCCTGGATTTCAGAACAGTAGGGGCAAAGAATGTCCTGAAGTTTACAGAGAGAAAAAGCAAATCGTTACATAAAATAAAATCAGAGTGGCATCACACTTTCCATTAACAGCACTAGAAGCTAGAAGATAATGGAGTGATAGCTTCAAAATTGGAGGGAAAATTGTCCTTTATCTAGACTAAGTATTAATCAAGTGAAGATAGAATAAAGATATTTCCTGACATGTGAAAAATCTTTACTTAGGAATTTTCTGGAGTTGGTGATTCAGCAAAATGAGGGCGTAAATCAGAAAAGAAGGTAGGATTTAAAGAATCCAACACAAAATTGAGGGAAGGGTATTTTTGGGATGATATGATTGAAAGGAAGTAACAGCTGGAAAGCAAATCTAGAGGGCATCCAGTCCACTTTAGAGCACATTAGAAGTTTTGGAGAAAGGAGTCTCTAATATAACAACAACAAAAAAGTGATAGTATATTAAATCAAAGAGATCTGTACTTAGAATGGGGGATGAATTAAAGATGATTATGTAGAAAACTGAGCAAATGAAACATCAAGGCATTTAACTCCATGGGGAAAATAAAGTTTTGTAAGAATGGAAATTTAGTCATAGTGCACTACTTGACTCAACATTTTTATTAGTCCTAATAATGCACAAGAAATACATAACTGTATTAGAAAGCTAGGAGGAAGGGAAGTGTATGTGTATGGAAGGAGAGGGGATGAGAGTTGGTGAAAGATGTCTGAATCTACGTGTTCCATTGTGAGACAACAGGCAATGCCTAAAACTGAAAAATACGGAAGCAGCAAGCTCAAATCTGTTATTTAGGTATATTGGAGATAGGTTTTGGAGATAGTTGTTCTTCACCAGTGGCCTTCAAAAGCTAGTTGATCTTTTAAAATCACAAGCATGTGTAATTTGATAAAAGTTAGTGAACAAAAAGGGAGATAAAATATTAACAGTTGGGGTCATGAGTAATTTATTTTCTTTATACATTCTTACATTTCAGATTTTCTGTATTGATAGTTTATTCTTTCATAGTCTAGAAAAAATGTTCCATTATTCAATATAGTCTTCATTATTCTTAAATATTTTTTCATTTATTAGGAATTCCTAATTTTCAATAATTTCTTTAATATTGTTTCTTTAAAAAAGACATGATTTATTTCCTAAATACCAGAAAACACCATAGAATTGGCGTTGGGACTAAGTACTTGGTCACTCATGAAGTTTGTGGTCTAGAATAAGGAAAGAAATGTGTTAATTAATTATGGTGTAGATTTACATATGACAAAACACATTAATGTCAATGGAAACACAAGGTGAAAACAAGAAGAGACAGTGAGGAAGCAGAATTAATAATACTTGGCCACCTATTTGACGTAGGGGATGAGTCAAAAACAAGAGTCAGTGATGACTCCCAGCTTTCTGGCTTCAGTGACTGGGTATATTTTGGTGCCAGTCACTGAGAATGGAAATGGATAAAAGATAAGGTGCAAGTTTAATGAACTGTGTTTGGAACCTATGGGTTTCAGCTGTTGCATTGAAATGCAAATACACCCATCTAGCTATATCCAGGATGTTTGTGTTTGAAGCTCGAGAAAGAAGGCTGAGAAAGAGCAAGCAGGAGAATGAAGATAAATGAATGGATTGCATAATTGTCAATCACATTCAAACAGTGGGTGAGAGCTCCAAACAGATGATGTAGACTAGAGCTGAGAAGTGAACCAAGGGCAGAGCCCTAGGGAAAACAGTCATTGGCTTAGATCTTTACAGATCTTAGTAGACCCATTTCATAGGACTGATGTTAGCATAATTGTAGGTAGAATGAAGAGCCAATAAAGTCAAGGCTGCAAGGGTGAATATCTTTTCATAAGCTTGACTGTAAAGGAAAGAAGACAGATTTAGCTAGAGGAGGGGAATACAGGTGTCTGTTTTATCTGTTTCATTTCTTTATTGCCATTTTTTTTTTTTTTTTAAGATGAAAGAGCCATGAGCTGGAAAGACTGGCTTCTAGAAAGGAGCCAATCAGAAAGAGGTTTAAAAACAGAAAGAAGAAGATAAAAACAACAAACAAAAGAAACGAAATGATGACTAACCAGGCACATCCCAGTTTTGTGGAGCCCAAAGCTTACTTTACGTGGTGGGGGAGGCGAGGGCTTAAGAAAAATGTCAAAGTAATGAATACAAAATTAGATCCAGGACACTGTAAGGGGACCATCAAAGTGATGGCCTTAAAGTTTGATTCATTAGTTTTGAGTAAATCCATGTCAGTTCCTGATAGTTTATATTCCCAGGAGATGGGAAATAAGATTAAGAACATTGGTAGTGATATTAGCCTTACAGAGAATGGTAATACTTCCTTTGAGATTCCCTCTAGAATACACATTATAAGAGGCCAAGAAGCTTGTTACTCTTGTCCATTGATTTATCTGCAAACTTGGGAATAGTGCTTATTAATTAGGTCCTCGGTAAATATTTGTTGAACATATGATGGAACAGGAAGAAAAATGATGAGATTTAATGCTCAACGAGCCCACCTTAAATTTTAAGGAGGAAATGTTTTTGTGTTAGATAAGATAAGGTGGAGGGTGGATGGCAATGAAAATGGAACTTGAAGAGAGCAATCATGATTTAGAATAGACACTGAGGAAGGGAGGCAGAGTAGATGAGGCAGAGGGATATTGTGTTATCAAGAGAATGGTTGAAATGATACAATGTCTGAAGAGACTAAATCTTCCTACTGTTTAATATTGCAGATAGTGAAACTGTTACTTCGTCATGGTGGAAATCCATTTCAAGCTAATAAGCACGGGGAGCGTCCAGTGGATGTAGCAGAGACAGAGGAGTTGGAATTGCTGCTAAAAAGAGAGGTGCCTTTATCTGATGATGATGAAAGTTACACAGGTTCGTTTCAGATATTCTACATTCAACTGTTTGACATGGTATTTAGTAGAACATTCTGATTCTGCTTTACGATATATAAAATGTTTTGAGTTCCTTAGAGTAATGCTAGCCAGCTATTAAGAATGATGAATTTAGTAACCTAGGTATTTGCTACATGCCCAGCGTGTAAGTGAAAACATGTCATTGCCCTGTTTTCATGACCCCCCCCCCCGCAAACTGCTATCACATTCAAGTTTATTGCAGAACCTTTCCCCATTAACAGCTATCAGCACTGCTACTCTGACTTCTTTCATTCTTTTATAAATTAGAGAGCTATTAACCAAACCCTTCCTGTTTTTCCTGGCATTAATGAATCATCTTTGCATTTTTATTTCTTTGATTTAGGTGGTTGAACTCTGGTCATTGTTGCAACATAAGGGCACAGTTTTACAAACACAGTTTTAAAAAGGAAGGATCTAAAAGAATATTTCAGAAGACTCTTGGCATACTCCTTTTTCTTTTAAACATAAGCCATTAAAAATGTAACAAAATTTCCTTCATTGAGGAAAGTCTTTTGTGTTCAGATTGGAAGGGTTCATATTTTCAGGCAAAAATCAATGAAAAAGAATTGATTCAGAATCATAACTGGCCAGGTGCCTGGATGGCTCAGTCAGTTGAGCCATCTGATTCTTGATCTTGGCTCAGGTCTTGATGTCAGGGTTGTGAATTCAAGCTCCACATTGGGCTCCACGCTGGGTGTGGATCCCACTTAAAAAAAAAAAATCATAACTGACCATATTCTCACAAAATTTGAAAGAATTTCTACAAGAAATTAGGTAATACTACTTCTTATATACAAGTAAATAAAAATCAAACCATACTCATTTAATCAAGCCATTGCCAGAAGGCAATAAAACAATACCTATAATATAGTTTTGAGGCAGAAAGATCTACCCTTTACTTTTTTTTTGAGGTATAATTGACGTATAACATTAGTTTCAGGTGTACCACTTGATTTGATGTTTGTATACATGGCAAAATGATCACTACAGTAAAGCTAGTTAACATCCATCATCCTATATAGTTACAGTATTTTTTCTTTTTTTTTCTTGTGGTAAGGAATTTTAAGATCTATGGTCTTAGCAATCTTCAAATATGCAGTACAGTATTATTAACTGTAGTCACCATGCTGTATATTACATCTCCATGACTTACTTTTTTACTGAAAGTTTGTACCTTTTGACCCATTTTGGCCAGCATCCACTTCTGGCAACCAATAATCTGTTCTCTGTATCAGTGAGCTTGGTTTTTTGTTTTGTTTTGTTTTTAGATTCCACATATAAGTGAGGTCATAATGGTATTTGTCTTTCTCTGTCTGACTTATTTCACTTAGTATAATGACCTCAGGGTTCATCCATGTTATCGCAGATGGCAAGATTTCATTCTTTTTTATGGCTGAGTAATAATTTTATATGTGTATACCATATCTTTAGCCATTCATCCATAGATGGATACTTAGGTTGCTTCCATATCTTGGCTATTGTAAATAATGCTGTAGTGAACATTGGGGGTACGTGTATCTTTTTGAGTTAGTATTTTTGTTCTTCAGATAAATACCCAGAAGTGGAATTTTTGGATCTTACGGTGATTCCATTTTTGATTTTTTGAGGAACTTCCATACTGTTTTCCATAGTGGTCGCACTAATTTACATTCCCACCAACACTACAGGAGGGTTCTGTTTTCTGTACATCTTTTCCATGTCTTTGCTAACACTTATTTCTTGTCTTTTTGATAATAGCCATTCTCACAGGTGTGAGGGAATATCTCATTGTGGTTTGCATTTCCCTGATAATTAGTGATGTTGAGCATCTTTCTATATACCATTGGCCATAGGTATGTCTTCTTTGGAAAAATGTCTATTCATATCCTCTGCCCATTTTTTAATTGGATTGTTTGCTTTTGAGTTGTATGAGTTCTCTACATGTTTTAGATATTTTTATGAGCTGTAATTTCCAAATATTTTCTGCGATTTACTAGGTTGCCTTTTCAGTTTGTTGATGATTTCCTTTGCTGTGCAGAAGTTAGAATCCCAGTATTTTATTATGAAAATGTTCAAACATACAGCAAAGTTCAAAGAATTACACAGTGAACACACTGTACCCACCAACTACATTTTTTAGTTATTAACTTTTTTACTGTATTTCCTTTATTACATTATCACATACCTACCCATCTACCCACAATCCATCTTTTTTTTGATGCCTTTCAAAATAAGTTGCAAACATTTCTAAATACTTCAGCATGTATTTCATTAACTAAAGTTCAATATTTGTGTATTATTATTTAATAATTTATAAATTATTATTATTTACACTTGTGAAATTAACAATTATTTCTTTAATGAAACATTCTCTGAGTTTTGAGAAATGTGTAGACCTGTATAATCCAGTCTTATCAAGATATAGACTATCTCCGTCACTTCAGAAAGTTCCTTAAGACCTCTCCTAGTCAGTTCCCACCTCTACCTGATACACCCTTTATGGTAAAAATGATTAGGCAAGAATCACTAATGGCTGATAATCTAGAGGGGATTTTTTTTTTTTATAAAAAGCAGGATATTTACATGGCCTCTTCACGTTTACAAGCGAGGAGGGGGGCAGGGAAAACAGTGATGATAGGGAAGAGAAATTTAGCACCACCTGAACTGTGTGATTAAAATTAACATCATCAGGGGTGCCTGGGTGGCTCAGATGGTTAAGCGTCTGCCTTCGGCTCAGGTCATGGTCCCAGGGTCCTGGATCGAGCCCCACATCGGGCTCCTGGCTCAGCGAGGAGCCTGCTTCTCCCTCTCCCTCTGCCTCTCTCCCTGCTCATGCTCTCTCTCTCTCTCTCTCTGTATCTCTGTGTCTCAAATGAATAAATAAAATCTTTAAAAATAATAATAATAAATAAATAAATAAAATTAACATCATCAAAGGAGGGACAGATGCACATCATGAGCCTTCAGATGTGATAGTATGAGAAGGGTATAACATTACTCCTGTAACATTCTGGCTGTGACTGCATAACCATGAAGAATGTTCTGGTTTTTTTCCATTTTAAAGGCCAATGCCATGAAAGATTAAGAAATGTCAATGTCATAAAGCGATAGAAATGTTCCAGACTATGTAAAGAGATAATTATTAAAGGCAATACCTGTTCCTTGGCTGTATCCTATACTAGAGGGGGGAAGTGACTATAGAGGACATCATTAGATCATTTAACAAGGAAAATGGACAGTAGATTAGTGTTGTAAATTTACAAAGTTGAAAATTATACTGTGGTGACAAAGAATATCCTTATGTCTTAGGAAATACTTATTTCTTAGGAAATATTCACTGAAGTATATAAGGGTAAAGAGCCATGATGTATGTAATTTTCCTTCAAAAATGTGTATATACATACATGTGTAGAGAGAATGCAAGTTATAAAGCAAGAGAGTATAACAATAATAGGCAAATCTGGGTAAAGGATATATATATAGTATTCTTTCTAGCTTTTTGTGATTTTGAAATTAATTCCAAATGAAATTCAAAATAGATATTAATACATAAAATTTCCTTGCTTTGTCCGTTGAAAAGATACAAAAGTAATGACATTAAGACAGTAAGCAATACCCATCCTTAATGCCCAGATTATAATCTTGAAATATTTCCTTCTAAAAGAAAACCAGGGCTTCTTGGAAAAAATGGATGATTCTATGTCTGGGACAGGAAATAGATAAGCTTGAAACATCTTGTCATTACAGATTCCAAGGAAACTGTCAAAGCCTTGTCAAAAAGCCTTAGGAGACAACTTGGAACAGTTCCCACTGGCCAGAGATGGGATAGTTTGAGTTTCAATAAGGGTATTAATTACAAATATTTAAAACCCATCATTTATGTTTAAATCCATGATTCTACAGTGATAAATTTTTTAATTCAGCATCATCAGAGAACGAATTTTTTATCTTAAAAATTAGGCAGAACTGGAAAAAAATTATTTTGCCTTTGAACTTTATCATTGGGTAACCTCATTATAGGTGAGGAGAAGTATTTTCTTTTAAGATTAATCCAGCCAAAAGAATGAGGAAAAAAGATTAACTGTTTTGCAACCCCCAGTTGGTTAATATATCTAAGCATTGAGGATCAATAATTGCTAATGTTAAATTAAAAAAAAAGAAAATATTGCATGTCCCCGATGAAAGAATACCAATTCTCAGTTCTCAGGATCCAGCTGCAACTTGCAGGAAATACCAAGGTTAGAGGGATGTGCTGAACTGCATCCACCAAAATCTAGACTGTGGAACACCCAAACAGCTCCGGTTCTTCCACAGATAGATTGCATGCAAATGAAAAAGGATAACCCGTAGGAAAAAATTAAAATGTTTGAAAGGAGTAAAGACTAAAAAATTAAGCATGTATTTAATAGGTGATTTTTATACTTTTCTGGGGGAGTTTTGTGCAAAACTCAGTTACAATAAATGGCACATAGAAGATCCAGGATATTAGGTTTTTTTAATAATACGAAATTCTTAAGAGTATGTTAGGAAAAGCCTGATACGTTTTCTGTTTTTTTGAGAGGGACCAGCAGTAGTGTAATGCCTTTATTTCACTTAGGAAATGATCGGCGCTGTTACTTAACTATCACCTATCCAAAAGTGGGACTGATTATAGAAAGAGGAGATAGGGGTAGGACATTGTAAATGAGAGAAAAATATAATGTTGGTTAAAGGGTTGATAGCAGTATTTGGTGTAGTGGTAATGTTAATGAATGAAACTAAAACTATAGGCAAAATTCCTTTTAGTATCTATTTTCATCTCTTCCCCATCCAGTAGCTATAAACTCCGTAAGTGGTATGTACACTGCTCGGTAAATATTTGTTGAATTGGTGGGGAGGGGTTACTGGCCCTTGGGGATTACGCCAGGACTCCACAAATTCAGGGAATAGCTGAACCTGTAGGCTGAGTTCATCCATTACTGAGACTAGGAAAGTTTGAGAAGACCTATAATCAAACACCAGAGAGCCTTCCTCCTGGTACTTTAGCTGCTAACTGGCAGTCCCAGGGGTGAAGGCCACTTTACCTTCCACTACTCAGAGGAAAGCTGCTGCTTTGACCACTCCATTATTGGGTTATAGTGTGCTAACAAAGAAAGGCAGCCCTTCAGAGTTGCCTACAAATTCAAGAAAAGGATCATTCTGAACCAACAGAATAAATAAAACTATATAAAACTACTAGAGGAAACAGATAACTTGAACGATAAAAGTGAACACTGAAGGAAATGTAGGTACAGCTAATAAAAATCACAGTTATGCAAGCAGAACTCCAGTGAGGAGTGATCATTGTTGGGACTTAAATTATTAGACTGGAAAATCAAGTAAAATAAATCCTCACAACACAGCAAAAATAAAAAGGGGAAGAATCCTGAAAGAAAAGATAATAGACTTTAGGGAATAGATCTAGGAGACCTAACAGATCTAACATGTGAATAATATTTACGGGAATTTAAACGGGAAAAAAGAAACAGGTGAAGGATAGTCCACAATTAAACAAAAAGAAGAAAATTTTCCGGAGCTGAAGATAGCCTGAGTCCATCAATGATAAAGGTCAGTGAGTTCCGGATGGTTTAATGAAAATGCACACACACACCCAGACATATATTGGTCAGTTTCCTTCGTTCTGAATGTAACAAGTTATCTACAAGGAAATACTGTCACATTGGCATTGGACTTCTTTTTTTTTTTTTTTTTTTTTTTGCGGCTCCTGCTTCCTTTTATTGGCTTGCCACGCCCAGCCCCTCCCGCCCCGAGCCTAACTCGGGGTGGGTCAGGAGTACTAGCACAGGTGGCTGCAGCCCACGGGGCAGTGGGAGCTGCCCTCCAGCCACTTCATGATGTGCTGCAGGTGGCCGCCGTGGCTGCAGCCCTGGCACCACATGAACAGACCCTTGACCACGTGGTGGCACACGGCACACATGCTGGCGCAGCGGTGGCACTGGTCACAGACCCAGCCGCGGCTGCTCATGGGCCGCTTGCAGTGGCTGCAGTTGACCTGCAGAGTGGTGGACACCTGGTTGATGGCATTGGACTTCTAACTTTTAACAGTGGAAGATAGAATCTTGAGAGAAAAGAACTGCACCATAAAAATTCTGTACCTGACCAAGGTATTATTCACATGACAGGGTAAAAGAAAGATAATAGCAGACATTTAAGCATTTAGAAGATACATCAATATGTATATTTTCTTATATTTAAAAAAAAGAAATACTGGAAAAATCAACAACTTATAAAAGTGGTTACCTAATAGGAGAGGGGATCAAAGGGGAGGTATATGAATTGTCAAAGTTTTTTTGAAAAACAGTCTAACAACAGCTAACAAAATACAAGAGCCCTTATCTTTTAGAGATAGGTCCTGAAATATTTCTAGATGAAATGAAAGATTGAATGGGCTGTGCTTCAAAATGACACAGGGATAGGATGAATAGAGGTATGGATTGGTCAAGCATTGATGGCTGTTGGAGCTGAGTTAATGGGTACCTGACATGGTGGTTCAGTATAACATTGTCTACTTTTGGGGCGCCTGGGTGGCTCAGTTGGTTACGCGGCTGCCTTCGGCTCAGGTCATGATCCTGGACTCCTGGGATCGAGTCTCACATTGGGCTCCCTGCTCGGCAGGGAGTCTGCTTCTCCCTCTGACCATCTCCCCTCTCATGCTCTATCTCATTCTCTCACTCAAATAAAAAAATAAAATCTTAAAAAAAAAGAAAAAACCATTGTCTCCTTTTGTGTAAGTTCAAAATTTACCATGATAGGGGCGCCTGGGTGGCTCAGTCGTTAAGCATCTGCCTTCGGCTCAGGTCATGATCCCAGGGTCCTGGGATCGAGCCCCACATTGGGCTCCCTGCTCTGCGGGAAGCCTGCTTCTCCCTCTCCCATTCCCCCTACTTGTGTTCCCTCTCTCGTTGTGTCTCTTTCTGTCAAATAAATAAATAAAATCTTTAAAAAAAAAAAAAAAATTTACCATGATAAAAATGTTTTTTAAAATACGTATGCTCCTTGGGGCACCTGGGTGGCTCAGTTGGTTGAGCGACTGCCTTCGGCTCAGGTCATGATCCTGGAGTCCCAGGATCAAGTCCCACATTGGGCTCCCTGCTCAGCAGGGAGTCCGCTTCTCCCTCTGACCCTCCCCCCTCTCATGCTCTCTCTCTCTCTCATTCTCTCTCTCAAATAAATAAAATCTTTAAAATACATAATGCTCCTTGATCTAGCAGTCACGCTTCTGGGAACACCTCATGTTTATTACAGCACTTTTTAGTGGCAAAAGAAAAAATATATAGTGATAATAAGGGATTGGTTGCATAAATTGAGGTAGATAGCCACACAATGGACAATTTATTGTACAAGCATGTCTTACTGCTCTTACTTGGAGAGATTTTCATAAGATATTTTTGAGTTAGAAAAATCAAGATAAATAATCGTAATATCTCTTTTTGTAAAATGAATAATGTTTTTAAAATCTCTGTGTATGTTTGTATATGTACATATAGTTGTATAAAATCTTAAAAGCATGGAGCAGAATCTGGAAGGATATATACCTAGCTAAATGTGCTCTGTTGAATTTGTTTACTAACATCACACATGATCTTCTAACTGCCAGATCCTTTAGCTGCCTTTCAGTCTTTCTGTAGATGTTGGCAATGTTGGCAACGTTCTTTCTAAAATTCTCCTGTGTTGGTTTTTGGGATGTAATTCTCTCCTGGCTTTCATCTAGCTTCCTGGACTGTTTCTTCTCAGTTTCCTTCTAGAATCTCATCTTCATTTCTTCCTCATTCCCATCACCCTGTGTTGGTTTTTCCAAAGATTCTGCTTTCTGGACTCTTTTCTCATGACACATATTCTCACAGATAAATTTCATCCACACTCACAGTTTTAATTACCATTAATGTGGTGAGGCCTTCCAAATAATCGCTCTGTCTTTCTCTTAAGCCTCAAACTTGTGTATTAGCTGCCCTCTGGATATTACTGCTTAGAATTCCACAGAAGTCAGTAGCCTTGAATATAGAACTTCTTTTTCTTCCATTTACACTCCTTGTTTTTCCTGTCTCAATTGGTGATAGCATCATTCAGCTATACATATGTCACTTGTTAATCGTTCTAAGCTCTTCTTCCTCCTTTTCCTTCAGTTCAGTTATTCAGCAACTATTTTGGAGCATTCATTATGTGTCAGGCATTATTTAAGTACTGGAGATACAGCTGATTAGGAAAATGGAGATACTAATGTAATCATCCACCTACCCCTGTCAGTTTCTACTTTTAAAATATTTGTAAATCCATCTACCAGTTACAAGCTGCAAGTCATTTGAACATCTTTGTGCTATATGAAATCAAGACCATAATAGCTGAAAGTACACTGGCTTTCATAAGAAAGTTAGAAAATAAGATTTGAAATTTAGAAATGTGATGTTATATGATATATATGATAACATGATATGTTAATTTTCCCATTTATTATGGCTACAAACTCTATAATTCTGGTCTTTTCAGAAAACAGTAGCTGTAAAAAGCAGCTTTTATTATAAAACTCTCCATTAGAAAGAGGTGCTACAACAAATTTTTCCCATGGAAGAGGGAAGGTATCTTATTTAAACTTAAATGTTTAATTAGAGAGAAACACATCTTCTAGAACCTTTTTTGATTTTCACTGATTTTGACGGTTTCATGTGTTCATCAACTATGTATTGGTTTTTCAGAATATTTATTTTCCACATGATGAATGTACCTGAATTATTGCTTGATCAAAGTCCCTCAAGGAATGATGCAAAACTCATCAGTAAGTATCATACAAAGATTTTGGAGTTGCTGAAAAAGACTGATGAAAATACCCAATTTATTGCTTAATTTACATGAGGTCCTTATTAGACTTAACTTTATCAAACTTCATCTGATCTAAATTTAGAATGTATTACTATTTAATAGAAAATTAATTTAACTGCCCATAGCTGTTTGTATGTATAAGGCCTGATAGCATCATCACCCATCCAATATATCACATCATCCATGTGACAGATACACTTTAAGTGTTGCAAAGTTAGAGAATATAACCAAGGCATTGAATTTTAGAAATTAATAAATTTGGAGGAAATAAAGGGTGTTAAATATGTAACATTTAAAATATGGTTTATTCTATTAGGCATTATGCTTTATGACAGTGCTACTCAGGTCAGGGTAGCTGTTCCACAAACTGTTATTGGTCCTCAAGATAAGGAGCTTGTGCCAGAATGTAAATCAATGCATTCCTTCCTTTTATCAAAAAGGAAAAAAGGCTGTGAGTAAATATCAGCTGAGCTAACCAGTGTGCTAGTGACATAATTGATTTCCATTTTTGGTGCAGGCTCCTTATTTCTTCACAGATTAGTAATAAACAATTTGCAGACTGGCCTCAGTTCAAGGACTACACTGAATAGCTGTCCTATGTCATACACATCGAACATTTATGATATTGTTGCAGGAATACGTGTCCTGGTTAGTATAGCTTATTTGTATACCAATGTGCGGCACTTTTAAATTTGCATAATTCTTTAGTCTTTCCCCCCTCCCGCCCGCCAACTTCTACCCTTTTCCCAGTCTTATTCCATATTCTCTTCCTGCACAGAAATTCTGTCTAATAATGGTGTTTGCTATAAATATTTGCTTCTTGCTACCCTGCTGAGGACTCAGTCATATTCAGAGAGCCATATCATGCTCATGAAACATAATTATGGTGTAGAGAAGTAGGTAACTCTGTGTCACACAGCGCCCAGTACTTTCTGACATTCATTAATTGCCAAAGTAGAGATTCTGTTGTAAATTTGCAGACATTGATTTTATTACTTAAACAAAGTGGCCAGTGAACAAAGTTGAAAATGCCAGTCATTGTCAAAAAAGTTACTCACCTTTTCTTTTACTTTGACCAGTAGAAATCTGGCCTTGTTTATTAAGCAGCTGTTATAAACTTTGCTCACTTGCATACTTCAACTTAAGCAAGGAGATGCTCCATCATAATAAATAGATGAGCTACATTTTAGCATCTGCTGTAAAACAGATTAAGAAACTTTTAAAAAGACAGTGATATACTGTTACCACTGATGTTTACTGAGTACATTTCTGTGTCATAAAATACACAAAATGACCAGTATTTTGAAGCCTTATTTTCTTAAATTAAAATAGTAAATTGTTAACTATTCTAAATATATTGTCATAATTTGTGAAACTCATTTCCTCAGTTTTATATTTCAGGAGCTATGAAAATATGACTGGCTGATACATGCATATATGGAATTATAACAGTTAATAAATCAAGAGATTAAAAAAAACAATTATTTAAGTCAAAATATACCAGAAATTTTTATTAAATGGATTATGTGGTGTTAACAGTTTAACCATAGGAAGAAGCATCACCTTAGGAAACCTTTTAACAAAGCAAACCTTTTAACCTTAGAAGTATGAAGGTATCTACAGGAAGAAATTACATAAGATGTTTTTAGATTGTTAAAATATATATCAACATACTTGATCATTAGAAGTTTAGACTTGATAGAGCATTTTATAGGATAAAGGAGTTTGTATGTTAGTATACCTAAAATTAAGGATTTTTCTGTTTAAGATGTAAAGAATATTTTATCTTCTTGCTTTCCAAATGGCATTTTTAAATCACTTCCAGTATAAATGTTAGGAAGTGGGTTAGGTCAAGTGTGGAAAACTATAATCCATTTATAACCCAAGAACCTTATTTTATTTAATTAGGACTGTTAGCAACCTCTTTGATTAAATATTTTTCTGAAATTGTTGAGTGGCAGCAAGCACAGTGTTGGGTGTTCAGCACCCTTTATTTTTCACATATCCCTGTAGTACCAGTGCTTAGAAGAAATGAAAGACACTTAGGTAACCATAATATACGGAGGGCTGAGCATACAGCATGATAGGCAATGAGATACTCTTTGATTGAATGGCCAACCAGAAGAAATTCCATAGTGTTTTGCATAGTGTTTTCGCATGCTCTGCTTTTTCTCCTCTGCTTTGTGACATATATGGTACACTTTACACACAGAGTTCTGATTTTAATTTTTCAAACGTTCTCCTAAATATCACGCTGCTTCTTCCTGAATCCTAAACAAACAAACAAAAAAACCCTCTACACTTCTCTTACTTGAAAATCAGTACTTTCAAATCAATACAGATTTTATCATATGTCTTATGTGGATTAATTATAGTGACCTAGTTCCAAAGCTTAAGAATTTTTAAATCTACACGGAATGTTTTTTAAAGAAAAATATATATGTCAAAGTTAAGTGGAGAAAAAGGAAACAAAATTAACTAAATTACCATTTACTGTAGATACTCACTTTTTAGCAGTGTCTATAAAAATTACACAGTTCTATATTTTTTACTTGCTCATCTATCAGAAAAATAAGTGGAGAATTGTGGTTGCAGCTGAGATGTTTTTTGGATGTCTGCAAATGAATACTTTATAAGTCTTGAAATTCTATGTTACATAAAATAATAGTCTGCTAAATATCCCTCTTTGAAGTTCATGTACATATAGTAGTCAAGATATTTCAAGTGTATTTACCCAAAACATGTAAAGTTATTTATCATAAATACCAAGCTAATAGGTTTTTTGTTAATAATATGTTAGCTTGATGGTTTTCATTACAAACTGAATTTCTGCCAGTGTCTAGCAACTTAAAGTGAGTCTGTCACATAATTATGGTAGTTGAGATATTACTGAATATTTAAGACTAAAACTCTGTAAAGGGTACATTTGGGCAGAACCCTTAAAGACCTTTGACTTTTTAAAATATTTATTATATATGCATACATTTGAATGAGTTCAGCCTTAGCTATATCATCCTGTCTGCAGAAAAATGTTTTATCTAGTCATGGTTAAAAGGACCTCCATGTAATACATATACATATATATATATATATATATGTATATATATATATACATATATATATTATAGTACTATATAATAATCTTACGGAATTAGCTGAGACTGGGTGATTTTGTCAGTTTCCTTTAGTGACATCAAAATTTTTGTAGTGATACTAGTCTTATTTTTAGGAGAAAAATCTTAATTAATTTATACTTTATAGAATTAGTTTCTATGTTACTGGCATTTTAGTAGAAAGGCAGTGTATAACTAATTACAATTAAGTGAGGGAGTATACAGAGTGTTGTGGTACTTGATTTTATTTCCTATGTAGATTTTGCTTTTAGACTTCGTATTTTCAATTGTTGATTATATTCTCTTCCTTCCCCAGCTTGCCCCTAAACTCTTGACTTTAATTCTCTTACCTACAACTATTACTGTAGAAATACAGTGAGAATATGTCCTCATATGGCATACTTATTTCCAGATAGATGTATGACTTCTCTTCTATAAAGCAGTATTAAAATACCTAAACTTTGGGGCACCCAGCTGGCACAGAGCGTGCAACTCTTGATCTCAGGGTTGTAAGTTCAAGCCCCACGTTGGGTAGAGAGATGACTTAAAAATAAAATCTTTAAAATGCCTAAACTTTACTTAGGAAAATTGTGGCTTAGAAGTTGAGATTTACAAGAGACTATATAAAATTACCCAATGTTTTATTTCCCAGTCTCCAAGCTATATTTCTCAATCAGTTTAGGGATATGAAAGCTGTAATGATTTGTTTCCTAAAATGCAGGTCTTTTTTTTTAGTGTTACTTCTTTGGCTATATAATATAAATAACTTGTATAATTAGTCCTTAAATATGTTAGTTGCGGTTAGTGAACTATTACAGAGCAGAGGAACAACGCAAAATATATATGAGAGGCTTGCAGCAGTTGTGAAGTACTCCTCCAGTGAAGCCTCAGAGAATCTCTGAAATTTAGTTTTTTCAGGGAACAGTCTCAGCAGAAGACTGAGATTAGAGAGAGCCAAAGATCATTGCAAAGTCCTCTCAGAGGAGGAGAGGCCTATTGTAGAGATTCACCACAAAACTGCTGAAGAAATGAGTTTTCCCCTTTATCAATACAAAAAGTTTCCTTAAACATATTTAAGGAAAGTCAAGTGAATGAAAGACAAAAGGGCCAAGATGAACAAACAGAACAGTTGATCTTGGAAAATATAAATAATGTAGAAAGCAGAAGGATAAATTCTTCTTGGAGAGCCTTGGTGGGCAATAACAACAAAAGGCTGCTGTGAAAAAGTAGACCTGGAAAGTCCTTCGAACTCAAAATATTTATCATTACTGAAAATAAATATTCTATACAGGACTAAAGAACAGACTGGACATTGCTGAAGATCTTGAGATCAAAGAGAAGAGCAATGTATAAAGCATTTTTAAAGAGACATTGGAAATATGAGAAAAATGATAACAAAAACAGAACACATGCCCAGGATAATATAGTATTCATCTTACAAAAAGAGCAAATGCTAAGAAGAAAATAGATTTTTTAATTGAAGAAAATGTCTTTTAAAGAAAGATTTACATTTGTGGAATAGAAAGAAAGGAAGAAAGGGAAAAAAAAACTCCACATCTCGATACATCACAACTTCAAGGATAAAGGTTTTTTTTTTTTTAATCCTATAAGCTCCCAGAATCACAGGGAAACATGTTACCTACAAAGGAAAGAGATTGGCATCAGATTTCTCATCCTTAAATGTTTTAGAAGACAGGTGGAGCTATAGTTACAGCATTCTGTGAAATATTATTTTGAACCTAGAGTTCCATTCCCACCCACCTATCACTCAAGCGTAAAGGCTAAAACCTCCCTGGACATGCTTTCTATTCTTTTTCTGAAAAAATTATTCACATATATTTCTCTTTAGTGACACAAAATACAAGTCTAAAAGGAAGATACAAAGACTAATTCGGGATTTTGGTGAAAAATTCCAGAGTGACAGCAATGAGCAATTAGCATATTTTTGAACAAAATGTCAGCTTTATGAGGAATGTTATCAAGAAAAGAGTAGATAACAATACACATGTTGTGTGAATTAGATTCTGAGAGTTCACTGTGTCTGGTATTATTGATATGAAGGCATATTGTCTGAGCTGATGAACAAGAAAAAAGGTGAAAGCTCCAGGGAAAATAAAACATAGGAACAATTCATGGCCTAATTAAGCAAGCTAAAATGTGACATGATTTTGGGCTGCTCATGGAGCACATAACATGCTTTCTGAAATGGCAGTAAGAGGTGTCTGTTGGTTAGGCAATTTAGAAAAGTCGAGAACAGATCTGAAGTTCAGAAATTCTGTTCCCTTTATTATTTCTAAGTTAAATTCAAATAAAATCAAGTGTAGTACTTTAAGTTATGAAGAATGATTCTCTTGGGTGGTGGGATTATTTAATGGGTAGCTTTTTTTCTTTACCCATCTCTGTATTTCTTGGTTTTCTGTCATGAACTGTTTTACTTTTGTAATAAAAGAATAGTAAATGATCCTTGAAAATAAAGGAAATGAAAACAATCTTTATAATAAATAAAGATTACCAAAGAGGTATAGCTTAGGACTTTTAACGCACTAGCCCATCACTGAATAAAAATGACATATAAGCAAACAACATTCCAGATGTAAATTTTGGTTTTTTTTTAAGTAATCTTCCTTGTGTTAAAAGAATACTTAGTTCTGTTTGAGTACGTTACACACACACACACACACACACACACACACAACTTTAAACATTGTGGATATTTTGGTAATGGAAATCAAGTCATAAAGCATTTTTTTCTACTCTTTTTGAAATGGCTGTTTAATAATAAAGCTCAGATTTTAGTATTCCATACTATCTAGATTTGATCCCTGGATCTCTAATTATGGGTAAGTTAGTTAACCTGTATATGCTAAGTTCCATATCTGTAAAACAGATTACAGTACAAACCTCATGGAGGTGTTGTAAACAAAGGTTAAATGAGTTAATATATGAACGCATGTAGAATATCAACTGGCACAGAATACACTTGATAAATATTAGTTCTAAAAATAGTGAAAATATGAAATAAGGGTATCACATTAGACATGTCTAATTATTTAAAATGATATGTTGAGAACCATATTTATATAATATTGTAGCTTTGTAATCTTTAAAAATGTCATTTGTATTTACCATTATAAAGATGGAAAATCTAATCAAGTTCACAGGTTTGTAGTCATTTAAGGTAGTCACAACATAGCTGGTTTTCTTTTATTTTTTTATTTCTAGCTTTATTGAGATAGACATATAACATGTAAATGTACAGTGTATAGTGTAATGATTTCGTGTATGTGTATACTGCAGAATTACCACAGTAAGGTTAGAGGACACATCCATGTCCTCATAGCTACAATTTCATCTGTGTGGTGAGAACTTTTAAAATCCACTTTTAGCAACTTTCAAATATACAATACAGTGTTGTTAACTATAGTCATCATGCTGTACATCATATCCTCAGAACTTACTCATAACTGGAAATTTGTACCCTTTAACTACCTTCACCCATCTTCCCCATCCCCTGACTTTTTTTCCTTTATAAATTGTATTAATAGTCAGTGAGGTGTTTTTAATCTCTTATTTCATGTATTTATGGAATATATAAATCAAGATATTGTGTATCTCAGATGTGAATATCTCAAAATCACACAAAGAATAGAGAGATAGCGAGTTCATATTTGAAATTCAACTTTAACCTCAGGTGGGTATGTTTAACACCATTATTTGTTACTTTCTTAGTTCAAATATTTTACATGTTAGGTTAACAGTAAGTCTCATTTAATATAATCCTTTATTGTAGAGCCTAGGTTTTTGTGGCAGAGTTATTTTCTTGATCTACTCCATCATGAAATAAACATAAAGAAGTAGAAGGTTTTCATATGAATGCTTATGGATTATGGCATGGTTTTACTGGGTGTTTGTATAGTTCATCTTGACTATATTTAGAGTTTTTATGTACTCAGAAGTAACAGCATGATGGTTATGAGTACCGATATTAGAGTCAGAGAAATGGGTTTGAAGACCTAGCTCTGCCACTTATTAACTATAAGGTCATGGACAAATGTATTATTAACATTATTACATAGTAGTACCCTAGACATATAAGGTGGGTACAAAAATGAATGAGGTAATTTATAGACTTGCGTAAATATGGTATGTTAAGCTTTCCCCATGGATTATTTTCAACAAAAAGTTCTCATCTGCTTAATTAAGTTGTAGAAGAAACACTTGTTTTTAAATCATTCTATAATGGCATTAAATTGCAATTAGCAAATGAAATAATTATATAATTGTGTCTCCCCTTCTCTGTTTCCGTTCCCATTTCCCATCCCTTCTTTGAGGAATACTAAAAAATCTTTTACGTAAGTAGTTGTCTTTTTATGACTAGTATTTTTATGTTTTAAAAATATAAATTCCACCAGACACTAATATAAGAAAATTGTTTCTTGGTTCACTCTATTTCTTCTTTCCCCTCACTGCCTCCACCTGCCCCTCCTCCTTACCCCAGGAAAAGTGTTTGTCTACATATGTCCAGTTTTTACTTGAAAGACTGGTGGTTTCTGTTGCCCTCATTCTGAAGGACCACATACCTCCATTGTAACCCTGTAGTAAGTGAAATAAGTACCTGGAGTCAGCTTGAATCTTTTTGTCTTCAATTTTCTGATACTAAATTAAATACAAAAGGTTATGGGATTCAATTTTGGCTTTAAGTTAACGTGTGCTTTATTTAATTTGGCGTGTTAAATGTACTTTTTATTTAAGTGCTTTTAATTTAACGGTATATTTTTCTCTTTTTATCTAAGCAATAAATTAATATTTATCACATGCATGGTATGTACCAGGATATACTAGGCATGTTACGTAAATTCATCTAATACTCACAATAGCCCTGTGAGTTAATCCCTAATATTAGATTACTGACTGTTAAGTGACAGAGCAAAGATTCAAACCTAAGGCTAATGACAGAACCAATGTACTTTTCCATTGTACCATGCTGATTGTCACTGGGTGTGAAAAGTTCCGAGTCTGATGATCCTGGTATCAGCATAAAACAACAATATGAGTTTAGTGTAGATTTATTTGACTTAATGATAACTGTTCAAAGAGTGCCGTGATGAAACTCATGTTCATTATGAATGAATGTGGCAGCTTCTGTTAGCCAAAAAGCGTTCTGAAAATGAAATAAAATAGCTGGTGTTTTTGTTTTTTGCCATAGAGTCTACCATTCATTATTTTAAAATCTTCAATGAAAATTTACATTCTCATATATATAACATTCCTGAAAATGTGCTTACATGTTACCTGACTCTGTACTCAGAAAATTAAGAAAATTATTAAAAAAAAAACAAAAAACCTCTGGGCACCTGGGTGGCTCAGTCTTAGGTTAAGCGTCTGCCTTTAAGACTCAGGTCATGATCCCAGCCAGGGTCCTGGGATGGAGTCCCACATCAGGCTCCCTGCTCAGCAGGGAGTCTGCTTCTCCCTCTACCCTTCCTCCCTGCTCATGATCTCTCTCTCTCTCACGCTCGTGCTCACTCTCTCTCAAATAAATATGTTTTGGTTTTCTGTTTTATTCTGTATATTGCATAGTGTATTCATTTTTTAAAATATTTTTAAGTAGATTACAGTGTAATTGTAAACAAACTAATGATTTTACCTTTATTATCAAATTTTTCAAATATATGCAAAAGTAGAACAATACTGTGAAGCCATATGTATTGATGACCCAGTTTTACTAATTACCACCTTCTGGCTAGTTTGTTTTGCCTCTCTCCATTCTTTCATACTCCCATCATTTTGAAGTCATTTCAGTGGAAAATGTTTCAGTAGTTATCTATAAAAGAAGGAAATTTTTTTACTTTAAACATAATCACAATACCATTATCATACCTGAACTGACTAAATGTTATTACTATTAAATATCCAATTACTGTTCCAAGTTCTGATTGCCTCATAAAATCAAAAGGTTTTTTCTTTAACTTTTTCAAAGTCAGAATCCAAATAAAGTCCATATATTGCAAATTGGGTTCTATGTCCCAAGTATCTTTTAATCTGTAGATAACTCCCTCGCATTCTTATGTTCTTGCAATTTTTAGTTGAAATACCCTGATCATGTGCTGGTAAATTTTCCCAAAGTCTGGATTTTGCTCATTGCATCTCCATGACTTCATTTAAGGAAAAGTATTTTTCCAAGTATTATCTTGCCTGAATTTCAAATTTTCTTAGTTTACCTATAGTGAGTTTAATGGTAAACTGGCTTTAACATTGAGAAGGAAAAGTCATTTGCAGTTATTACAAAGAAATTTTGCTGGAGGTTGAGCAGATTATTTTAATGGTTCTGATCAATTTTCTTAATTTTTGTCAAGACTGAGGTGAACATTGGGCTTCTTTTGAAACCGATTTCTAGCAGTATTGGCATAAACTCTTCGTATAAATTATTAAAATATTTTACATGCTGATTTTTCCCATAATTTTAAAACCTTATTTTCATCACTACTTTTCAGAATATCAACACACTGTACATACATCTAGTATTTCATATGAGTTCTCTAATTTTCCTGTGCTTCAGAATTGAAGTCTTCATTGAGCTTCTGAAGGAGGCTAAAGATGTGCTACTTTTTTTTTATTGTTATTATGTTAATCACCATACATTACATCATTAGTTTTTGATGTAGTGTTCCATGATTCATTGTTTGCGTATAATACCCAGTGCTCCATGCAGAACATGCCCTCTAAGATTTGCTACTTTTACTACATCTATCAGTTTCTCTCTTAATTGTGTTATTACCAGTATCAGCAGTTTTTCTGATAAATACAAACAAAATACATATGTATTCAAATAACTGTATAAACACTATATAAAAATGGTGCCATTGCTTAAAAATAAATTTCTGGCTGACTAAAAAGTTCAGCAGCTGATATATGAGAGCATGAGGTCAATATAGGAGGATAGGCATGTTAGTGCATAATGTGTGAAAGTGCAAGCTATATGAAAATTCAAGGTGGCTTAAAGCAAATCAAATAACAGCTGTGCTCCACATGACAGGTGATATGGGAACTAATGGCATGTGGAGGAAATGTTTGCCACCTCTTCAAATTGCTGAGTTTAAAGGGGACATCAGCAATGAATTACCCAGGTAGTGGCAACATCATTTGCCACCTGGATGTTATACAAACTTGTAGAGTGGATAAATTTGTATTTCATGTTTATATCCCTTTCTACAGTCCTCTTGTTCTACCCTATGTACCCCCACTTGATTTCTTGATTTCTTCTTTTTTTTTTTTTAAAGATTTTATTTATTTGACAGAGAGAGACACAGCAAGAGAGGGAATACAAGCAGGGGGAGTGGGAGAGGGAGAAGCAGGCCTCCTGCCGAGCATGGAGCCCGATGCGGGGCTCGATCCCAGGACCCTGGTATCATGACCTGAGCTGAAGGCAGACGCTTAACGACTGAGCCACCCAGGCGCCCCTGATTTCTTATTTCTTAATGTGGTTCTAAAACGCCCTACTTCCATATTTATTCTACATTTGTTAAGCACCTACTATATGTTTTAATGAAAGTCCCCAAGTGTAAGTCATGGACTTATGTTTAAAGTATCTGTTGAATAATGTGGAAAACAAGCAGAAAATTACAGCTACCTCACTGAAGGTTACCTTCCCACAAAGGAGTCTCAAATGCCATAAATAGGCCATTTTTTTTTCTCAGTAAGCATACTACCATCCCTACCATGCTCCATCCCACAAATATAAAATACAAGTTTTCATTCTCTGGATACTATAGATTTAGGGAGGCACTGTTAAAAATAAAGTAATATATTATTGTAGGTTTATAGGAAGCTAAATCTTGTGCGTGCGTGTATTTAAGCACGTACTCATCTAGAATAGGTGGAATGCATTGAGGATATATAGTGGCGCAGATAGCCTTCCCTTTGCCTTTTTGGGAAACAGACAGTCTTCAACCTCCCATATCCCAGGTGGTGAGAATAACAGATTAAAAAAAAAAAATGCACACCTTTTGGAAGTGATGTTCCCAAAGGATAAATGAGAAGTTAAATATAGCTCCTTCCAAACCATTCCAAATAAACATGTAATCTCCATAAATACCAATGCAAACATAGCCTCAAGACAAGTCCCCTACCCAACACCCTCCCCATAACAGGTGACTACCCTAAGCCCTTCCTATATATAAATTCTTGAAGTGCTCCTACCCCTAACCTCTAATCTAAAATATCTTCTAGTTAAGTAGTTGGGAAATACTAAAGAGCAGCTGATCAGAATCCACATAAATATGCATGTAAACTTGGCGAAGAGTGAGTGGTATACTAGTTAGTATGGCTAATGCGAATAGCAAGAAGAAATGAAAGGTGGGAGACAATGTAGAAAATACTGTGAAGTCGGACAAAAGCATCCTGGGATACATTTCCTAAGGGTGAGGTAACTTTGGACCACGCTGCTTAACTGGCTCAGACTCTGTTTACATGTCTCTTATATAGGAATAATAATTGCTGTTATGAATAAATGATAGTAGGAGAGAGAGTGTTTTAGATTTTCAAAAGTCTCATACCATCATCTTTGTAGTTTTTATTTTATCCTAGAGTAGGGAGCCCTCAGATGAAAAGAGACAAAATATGTTCTGTAATGCTGGCCACATTGTTGTTAAAGTGATAACTGATCTAGGCAAGAAATGATGAGAACCTGAGCTGGGACAGTGGTAGTGGGAATAGAAGATGGATTTAAGAGATAGTCCAGAGATTGAAACTTTGAACAGTTAATTTTGGAAGTTGAGGATTGAGAATGTTAAAAATGGCTCAGAGGTTTTCAGCTGGAGTAAGTGGGTTGCTTGGTATGCTACAGAAGTGGGAGATAGTGGCTTTAAGCAGCAAGAGGAAAAAGCTGCAGAAGAGAAAGTAAGGAGTTGAATGTCCTCAATTTTGAGTTAGGATGGTTGGAATGAGTCCCAGAATGTCCAAGTTAGGCATCTGAAGCTCTGAGGAAAAGTAGAGACCTGGACTTCACTGTAAGTTCAAGTTTTAGGGTCATGGTGTATTTAGTTTTGTATCATCATCATCATCATCCATTCCCAGAATATATGTGACATTAGAATAATTATACGTTTCCTAAAAGTTAATATAATTCAAACCATTTTAAAAGCCTGGCCTCTACTGAATTTCTTATTAGGCTTGTGAGATGTAATTGATTTGTCAAATGCACACTAGTGATTTTGGAGAGATTTTGAAAGAGGGATTTACTTTACATGTTACCATCTCTCTGCATTGACTGCTGCCCCTTTTTGGATACCATACAAGAAAAGATGGAAATGTAGCCGTAGCCTCAGTAGAGAAAAAAGTGAAGCCTAAGGATAATAGTGACCTCAAATAACATTTAACTATTCTGTAAGTGTCACTAGTGTTTGTTGCAAATATCTAAAAGTGCCTTGAGAAGTACAAGAGCAAATTTCAAATGTATTTAAGTGTTTTTAACCAATTAAGCCTTCTTTTATTATTTAGCATTTTTTTTATGGAGAAGAAAAATGCTTTAACAAAAAGTTAAATGCTTGAATGATTGCTTAACCTTTGTATTTCTCATTTTCCTTCCTAGTTTCCCAAATAAAATTGTTTGAGATGATAAACAGAGCAAAGGTCATGATCCCGGGGTCCTGGGATTGAGCTCCGTGTCCTCCTGCTCCCTGCTCATCAGGGAGTCTGTTTCTCCCTCTCCCACTGCCCCTCCCCCCCCTTGGTGTTACTCCTGCCCCCAGTAGAGAGCGAGCGAACATGTATGAGCGGGAGAAAGGGAGGGAGAGAATCTTAAGCAGGCTACATGCTCAGCACAGAGCCCCAACGCAGGGCTTGATCTCGCAACCCCGAGATCATGACCTAAGCCAAAATCAAGAGTCAGACTCTTAACTAGCTGAACCACCCAGGCTCCCCAAACATTAACATTTTTTAAAGGAACTTTCTGTCAGAAATAATTTGATATATGTTTTAAATACAAATTCAAATTTACTGATTAGATAATTGAAGACTAAAAGATTGGGACAAAATGGAAAAAAACAGTATAATAATAGCCATGCCATTTGACTATAAGAATTTGAGGATTTAGAGTGTCTAGGTGATTTTCTCAGTATAAAGTGATCATCTCCTAAGAAAGGCAAAAAATCTTCATGAGAGCAGCACAGGATTATTGCCACCATCTGCTGAGAACCAGCCTGCAGTGGAGCAAGCCCACCGGGCATATGCAACTCAGTGACCAGAGCCAGGTTACAATCCTGCACTGGAGTAATGCTACACTCCTGTCATGGACATTAATTAGTGTCAAGCTAACTTTCTCACTTTAAAACTTACATTTTTATTTTGCCTTTTAAAAATGTAGTCTTTGAAAAAGAACCATAGGAAAAAAAGTATATCTGGGTTGGAGAGCACTGCTTAATTACCTTCAGTTGATGAATCAGGAACACAAGTGACAAATCTTACATCTCTCATGGTACACATATATGTGTAATTCCCTTAAAGAATTTGCACTGAATCTTGAATGTGTATATTCAAGGTAAGCACTATGATATAATGAGCAAAACATACATGAGATTATATGTGTGGTATAATTTAAATAATGTATTAATATGCATAGACAAGAAGACCAGGAGAAAATAGGCTGAAGAAATTATAAAGTGACATTACACAGGAGGAAATACTACATGGCAAAATGAGCCACACCAATAATCAAAAAAATAGTGATGCTATTTCATACCTATTAGTGAACTTTATATATAATATATATATATAGTTGGCTCCACACCCAGCAAGGAGCCCAACATGGGGCTTGAACTCATAACCCTGAGATCAAGACCTGAGCTGAGATCGAGAGCTGGACACTTAACTGACTGAGCCACCCAGGCACCCCCCTATTAGTGAACTTTAAAAAAAATTTTTTTTCTAATGGTAAAAATAAAATATCTGTTATGCTAGGAATTTGGACAATAGAGAAAAGTTTGAAAAAGAAAATAAAAGTCACCCGTAATTCCTCCAGAAAAAGTTTAGCACAGATACTCTTCTGATGCATTTCTCATTTCTTTTTTCATACACAAATTGATATATTGCTGTTTTCAAGTAACATGTACAAAAAAATTTTCTACATTATTAGATATGTATAATATCAAATAATTGGAAACAACCTGAATGTTTAAATGATTTAAATGATTACAGATTAAGTTAATGTAATATGCAGCCTTTAAAAATAGTAATGAAGAAGATTTAATTTCAGGAGAAAATGTGATCTGTTCAATGGAAAAGAGCCATATGTAAAATGGTATGCATGCTGTAATTGGATCTGCTTGTTTAGGTCATTGTTATTTTTATGCCCTGAAATCCCTGTACGTCTTTCTTGCCTTAGCTTTAGTGCCACTTCTTTGAGAAGCCTGCTTTCCTTCTCTAGTTCTCCTAAGCAGACTGCTTCCCAAGTGCACCCTTTCAACCTAGTATCTATTGCCTTTTTAGCTATTATCAGGTTGTATAACTGTTAAAGAGGCAGGACTGTCTTTTTATCTTATCACCACCTGGCACCTAACACTGTGTGCCTGGTGGGACAGAATAAATGCTTATTGAAGTCTGATTCTTAGTGTAGAACTGAGGTTTTGTGGGATATACAAAGGAAAAAATCATTCCTAATTTCCAATAAAAGTAATCATCTAAGGAGAGACAATATAAATAGAATAATTATATATAAATCATAAAGAATTAAATCTTTGAAAACTACACATAAAGATAAGTTCTCAAGAGCAAATTATAAATAAAACAGTAACAATAGAAAATAACACCTCTTGTATAAGTAACATATTCTTGTAGTCACTTAATCAGGGACCAAAATAAACACTGCTTCCAAAATAGATGTTTCTTTTTGCAACATAAAGTTCTGTAGTTTGATACTATATATTGCAATATTGATGGCTGGGAATGGGGAGCATTTGCAGCATCTATACAAGCAGTTATAATTCCAAAAATGTTCTTTTTTATACCATGTGTCAGTATAACCACATCACTCATTAGAATATTCCTCTTCTCCAAAAATAAGATTGTGATCTCTCCAGAGCTCCTATACAGTGCCCAGTACCTTATAGACACCCCAAAATGCTTCTGGAATTTGAATTTTTATGTGAGAAGAGTATTTGGAGGCTAGATCAGTTTAGAGGAAGCTTACTATATTAAATTTACAATTTTAATAAACAATTTTAATAAATACTTAACAAATTTATCATTTTTATAGTGAGTATGCTGTTTCCTCCTTGGTCAGAGGCCTCAGTTTTCTTTACCTTTAGTTAGAAGCCTGAGTTTCTTTTCAGATTGAGTCCCAATGTATACAACATACATTTCAGCTAAAAAAAGATGCCCACCTAGGAAGAAGAAAAAAATCTTTTTCTTAAAAATGATATAAGGGGTGCCTGACTGGCTCAGTCAGTGGAACATGTGACTCTCAGGGTTGTGAGTTCGAGCCCCATGTTGGGTGTAGAGATTACTTAAAAATAAAATCTTAAAAAAAGATGATATAATGAAATAGAATCTGGCAATGTTTTGGCTACATTTATACTACTTGAATGCAATTAAACTTTCATGTACTTAAAAGTAATTTTGATGTACTTAAAAATGTGTAGAAATTGAGCCCATTACTTCCCCCCATTGTACTATATTAGTGTCAGGTCTAAATTATAGATAAGAAAACTAAGGAACATAGTAACTTTTTTCAAATTACATATGTATTCAATTATCTGTTACAGTCTTGATTATGTAATTGGGGGATACATGACTTTATTTTTTTTAAGCAGATAGTCATGTGTCTTGTATAGGCAAAACCATTCACCTTTATTTAAGTTACTATATGAGAATCACTTGATCCCTCATGATTTTATTCATAAAAATTCTGAAACATACAAGACAGTAGGTGATATATACTTAATTAGTCCCTTTAAGTTAGTGGTTCTTAATCCTTTTTGCATCAGAGAATCTTCAATATTCTTCTCCAGAAAAAAAAAAAATGTACATATATGTAAAATTTTATATAACCAGTGTTTCCCCTGAATTCAGTCCTCTGGATTTTCTGCTTTATACTATACATTTTTATATCATGTATCTTTGATATATGAATTCTGAATTCATTATACTGTGTGCTTTTAGAAGTGTCAAGGGATCTCATTATGAAGCAGATTCTTTATAAAGGTTTTCCAAAATACTGTAGCAGAGTTCTTACATATTTTATTGTATTATTCACATATAATTCTGAAATTTTTTTCTGAATTGAAATAGTTACTTTATATGCTATATTTTTCTCTCAGCCTTATTTTTCTGGCAATTGTCTCTTGACCAACAACAGATTTTCTCTTCTTATTCTAGATTCTGAAGAGGCTCGGTCTGTAAATCCTTCCAGTGTTGATGAAAATATTGACTCTGAGACAGAGAAAGACTCTCTCATCTGTGAAAGTAAACAGATAATTCCCAGTAAAGCACCTCTTCCATCTGCTCTTGATGAATATGAGTTCAAAGATGATGATGATGAAGAAATAAATAAAATGATTGACGACAGACATATTCTTAGGAAAGAGCTACGAAAAGAGAATGAAGCTGAAGTAGAAAAGAATAGTTTATTTACAAAACAGGAGAAAGCTTTCTATCCTAAATCATTTAAAAGTAAAAAACAAAAGCCATCTAGAGTTTTGTATTCAAGTTCTGAAAGTTCAGATGAAGAAATTCTTCAGAATAAAAAGGTTTCTGCTCCATATTCTGTCCCTGAAACATCAAATTCTGATACACAAACCAAAAAGGAATATGGAGTTTCAAATGAACACAAACAGAAAGGCAAAGTTAAAAGAAAATTAAAGAACCAGAACAAAAATAAAGAGAACCAAGAGCTGAAGCAAGAAAAAGAGGGGAAAGAAAATACCAGAGTAACAAACTTGACAGTTAATACTGCACTAGATTGCTCAGAAAAGACCAGAGAGGAGGGGAATTTTAGAAAATCTTTTAGCCCAAAAGATGATACTTCGTTACATTTATTTCATATCTCCACAGGTAAATCTCCTAAACATTCTTGTGGACTAAGTGAAAAGCAGTCAACACCACTAAAACAAGAACATACTAAAACATGTTTATCACCGGGAAGTTCTGAAATGTCATTACAGCCTGATCTTGTTCGGTATGATAATACAGAATCAGAATTCTTGCCAGAAAGTTCAAGTGTAAAATCTTGTAAGCATAAGGAAAAAAATAAACATCAGAAAGATTTCCACTTAGAATTTGGTGAAAAGTCAAATGCCAAAGTAAAGGATGAAGATCATAGTCCAACCTTTGAAAATTCAGATTGCACACTGAAAAAAATGGATAAAGAGGGTAAAACATTAAAAAAGCATAAATTAAAACATAAAGAGAGGGAAAAAGAAAAGCATAAAAAAGAAATTGAAGGTGAAAAGGAAAAATACAAAAATAGAGATAGTGCTAAAGAGCTGCAGCGGAGTGTAGAATTTGACAGAGAATTTTGGAAAGAGAATTTTTTTAAAAGTGATGAGACTGAAGATCTGTTTTTAAATATGGAACATGAGTCCCTAACAGAAAAAAAATCAAAATTGGAAAAAAACATAAAAGATGATAAATCAACCAAGGAAAAGCATATTTCAAAAGAGAGGAATTTCAAAGAAGAACGAGAGAAGATTAAGAAGGAAAGTGAGAAATCTTTCAGGGAAGAAAAAATAAAAGATTTAAAAGAAGAAAGAGAGAATATACCCATAGATAAAGAAACAGAATGCGGTTCTTTAGGAACAAATGCCAGTGAAGAATCTATAGGGTTACACTCAATGGAAAAGGAAACAGAGATGGAAAAACAAGAAAAGCATATAAAAGAAAGTAAGGAAAAATCTGAGAGGCGGTTTCAAGCTAAAGAAAAGGATGTTGAGAAGACTGAAAGAAAAAGTTCTGAAAAAGAGAGGAAGATCAAACATGAGCATAAGTCAGAGAAAGACAAGTTAGATCTTAGTGACTGTGTTGACAGAATAAAAGAAAAAGACAAGCTGTATTCACATCACACCGAGAGGTGCCATAAAGAAGGCGAGAAGATAAAAAATATGACCACCATGAAAAAAACTGATGATAGAGAGAAAAGTAGAGAAAAGATGGAGAGAAAACATGACAAACCTGAAAAAGAGAGGCATCTAGCAGAAAGCAAAGAAAAGCATTTGATAGAAAAAAAACCCAAACAAGCAGACAATAGTGACTATACTAAATCAGAAAAAAGCAAAAGTAAAGAAAAAGACAGGGAGGTAGATAAAAAGGAAAAGTCTAGAGATAAAGAAGGAGTAAATATAACTAATTCCAAACACTTCCAGGAAGAAAAGAAGTCAAGTATAGCAGACAGTAGTAAAGCACAACATGAGAAAACTTTATCCCTTAAAGAAAAAACAAAAGATGAACCTTTGAAAACCCCAGATGGAAAAGAAAAAGATAAAAAAGATAAAGATATAGACAGATACAAAGAACGAGACAAGCATAAGGATAAAATTCAACTAAATAGTTTACTCAAACTAAAATCTGAAGCAGATAAGCCTAAACTGAAGTCCTCACCAGCATCAAAAGATACTCGACCTAAAGAAAAGAGGTTAGTGAATGATGATTTAATGCAGACAAGTTTTGAACGAATGCTAAGCCTTAAAGACCTAGAAATAGAGCAGTGGCACAAAAAACATAAAGAAAAAATTAAGCAAAAAGAAAAGGAGCGGTTGAGAAATCGTAATTGTTTAGAACTTAAAGTAAAAGATAAAGAAAAAACAAAGCATGCACTAGCTGAGTCCAAAAATAAAGAACTTACTAGGTCAAAGAGTTCAGAGTTGACTGATGCTTATACCAAGGAGAAACAGTCTAAAGATGCTGTAAGTAACAGATCACAATCTGTTGACACCAAAAATATAACAAATTTAGGGAAGTCATCTTTTGTTTCAGATAATAGTTTAAACAGATCTCCTAGATCAGAAAGTGAAAAGCCAGGTCTCAGCTCCAGATCTGTATCCATGATTTCAGTTGCTAGCTCAGAAGATTCCTGCCATACTACAGTGACGACCCCCAGGCCTCCAGTTGAGTATGACTCTGACTTTATGTTAGAGGGTTCAGATTCCCAAATGTCCTTTTCCCAGTCACCTTTTTTGCCAGTTGCCAAATCTCCTGCCCTTCATGAAAGAGAATTAGATAGTTTGGCTGAACTTCCAGAGCGGATTAAACCACCATATACAAGCAGACTTCCAGCATCCCATCTCCGATCATCTTCTGTAGAAGATGTTAAACTAGTTATAAATGAGGGGAGACCAACTGTAGAAGTTCGAAGATGTAGCATGCCATCTGTCATTTGTGAACATACAAAACAATTCCAAACAATATCAGAAGAAAGCAGTCAAGGTGGCTTAGCTGTGCCAAGAGATGTTTGTCCTTCTCCCAAATCTGAGGTGTCCTCAAATGTGCCTGAAAGAGAACTTTCAAATGTGTCTAACATACATTCCAGTTTTGCAGCCTCTCCAA